>NW_008356318.1:1936994-1941434 GCF_000622305.1 Nannospalax galili
GTTGGTAAAAAGAACTTCCCTTCCACAAACATATTCAACACTGTGCCTGATTCAGCTCCTGTCCTGTCCTGAAAGCTGCTTCTGAAACATGCTAGGAAAAATTCCTGAAGATTGACTCATGATGATTCCAGTGGTAGAGGGAAGAAGGGATTGTCTGAGTAGCATGGGTTTCCTTCTGTGGGCTTGCAAATGAATGATTAGGGTGTCTTTCCCTTGATGTACCCAATAGATACTCTTGTAGGGCAGGGGAAGTAAGGAGGCCCAGGCCACTGCTCCAGCACTTCTTCTTCCTGAACTGTCATCTATACAGACCTTCTGTTGTGCACATGCAGAGTTTTAGGCATGGCACAGAAACAGAGCTGCTCCTGGTGCAATAAGGATAGGTTGGATTACTATTCCTCATTCTGTATTTGAAAAGCTTATTTTTGTCAGCTGTAGGTGGACTGGAGTTAGAAAGCAATTGATGGTGTTTAGGTATGAGTGAGACTCAGCCTCCAGTTTTCATTCTCTGTCTTCAGATGTGGATGGATTTTTTGAGGAGAAGGTAGATTGAGAGAGGGAATAAGGAGAGGAGAGAGATGCAATGGGAGGTTACTCCAGGCAGAGCAGCTAGGGAGCAAGGAAAATGTACTGCTGGAGGTGGGCAAAGCCAGCGGAAAGGCCAAGGAGGAAAAAGCATTTTCCTGATAATGAAAGGTGTGGGTGGGTGGAAATCAAGGTGTGATTTAGGAAAGCCATGATATGGAGAGGAGGGTTTGAGGGGAGCTGTGAGGTCAGTGACTCAACCATGCATATAAATAACTTCAACTATCATGATGGAAATACCTATGGCTAGTGAAACCTAGGAGAGAAAATCTTGTAGGTGTATATCTACTGTCTCCCCTCCTTTACTAATTTCATCATGCAGTCTCTTCATTGTAGCTAAGTCATTTCTACTTACCATTTGCCAGGCATTAAGCTAACCTCATTCCCAGAACAATCTCATTTAATCTTCATAGCAAACCTACCAAGAGGTGCTATGCATGCAACTTTATGGATAGAGAAATAGGCTTCAAAGAGTTGGCAAGCTGCCTCGGGTCTGATAGAGGGGCTTTGGACTATGTCTGGAGTCAAGCCTTCACCCATGCACTCAAGTTTCATTCTTTGATCCCATACATAATACCAGAATCTAGGTGTCTTAGAACAACCTACATTTATTGTTTCATGGCTCAGATGGCCAGAAGACTGAAATCAAGATGCTATCCAAGTCACACTCCCTCAGATGGTGCTCAGGGATGATCTTATCCAGGCTTCCTTTCTAACTGCTTGTAGTTTTTCAGCTAATAGCAGAAACTCAAATCAGCACATAGCATTTTCCTTTGAGCGTGTCTTTTCCTTTACACGATATTCCTTATGTAAAAAACACTAGTCATATTGATGAGGGTCCCACTCAACTTCATCATGACTTTTTCTTGACTAATTATACTTGTAGTGACCTTATTTCCAAATAAGGTCCCATTCTGAGACACTGAGAACATATGCGCAAGGGGAGGCAGCAATTCAACATGTAACTTCCATGAAGCCCTTGATGTCCCCAGTGCTCTTGGGCTCTGGCAAGGTCTCCTGTGAGGCGGGTGTCCTCTGGCCCTGCTCCTGGCACTGGGGCTCAGCTGTGGCTATACACTGTGGTGATAGCCTTGGCCTGACAGGTCGAAGTAGCTGCCATGGGGCAGGTGTTCTGCCCCTGCTGCCGTGGCCAGCTGCATCTCTGTCGTCACCACTAATGGACTGGAAAAATTGCTGCCATCGTCTGTCCTCTATAAAACAGACCCCTATCTTCCATGCATGTGCTCCTCCATCTATGATGCTGGTGAGTTTTATAAATGCTTTTGAAAATGCCTTTGTCTTTGTTTTCCTCAATAAATCCCATCTCCTTACTGGCCATTGCCCAGCTCAGGGGTGTGCATGTATAGACCTAGGGGCCCCCTGTTTTGAGACTAATATTGTCAGCATCCTTTTTCTGCTTTAGACTGACTTAAATCTGAGGCCTGTTGAACTACTTTCTTCACCAGTTTGTATGCAGTAGCTTATTTGGTAGGGGTCTGTGACTTGAATGATTCTATTAGCTCCCCTCCAAAGCAAACCACCTCGGTGTCCCACCTCTTTCTGATTTATAAGTCTGCAGAGGACATACAGTCACAGTCCTCTTTACTGTATAATGTTCCAATCAGCAGTCAGCAAAATGAAATCCAATTAATGTGTTAGGCTGTTGTGATTCTAAAAATACTTGCCATCCCCTGGAGGAGCTGAGGAAATTTAGAGGAATCAAGGTATTATAGCCAACTCATAATTTGCAGAAAGATTCTTCAATCATGTTGAAAGTGGTAGATTTGTTCCTGAGAAAACAAAAATAGATCACCTCTCTAAAATGAGGCAGTATGAGATCATTCCAATGATCCTTCATCAGATGCCAGGTCCTGCATGCAAATCAAATGATCCTTCAGTACAGATATATATGAATTATTAAGGTCAGTTAATTAACACATTTTTCTTCTGCAGAAGTAATTAGATGAATAGAGCTCTTGCCCTCTTTTTGGCTTTCCTGGCAGTTGTTCTGGGTTGAACCGAGGCAGTAAACATATTGCCACACAGATGCTAACCAGAGAAGTAATTTTCTGGTTCCTGTTTGATTTTTGAAGTGTCAGCCTACAACTGAAAGCAATCTTTACTTGAG
The DNA here is from genome assembly GCF_000622305.1 of Nannospalax galili. Classification (NCBI taxonomy): domain Eukaryota; kingdom Metazoa; phylum Chordata; class Mammalia; order Rodentia; family Spalacidae; genus Nannospalax; species Nannospalax galili. The sequence continues at coordinate 1,939,708 of NW_008356318.1, forward strand.
AAGGAGACGAGAGGGCAACAGGGGAGCAGAAGGGAGGGAGAGGGAGGTAAAGCACCAGCAACAAGCCTGTGTTCAGAATTTCCAGAAAGCATCTTTTAATGTCCAATGTTCATCCACCATTCCACCTGATGTTCGGCTTCATGTTTTATAATTTTATGCTTCCCCCAGATGTCATCTGTACAAATGTGAATAGTAAAAACTTATCATAGTTGTTTGCATTATTATTCCAAGGTTATTTGCTTTCTTTTTCCAAGTGACCACAAATTTTTAAAATGCCCAAAATCAAAGTGATTTGTCCAAAATTTGTGTTTCCTGACTTTCTAGGTCAGTGATTCCCAAGATTACCTTACCAGCATCACCTGAGGACCATAATAAAGCACAGACTCACAGCCTTCACTGCTCACGGTCTCTGGGGATGGGGCACAGAAGTCTGTATTTTAGGAATCTTCTAGGGTCAGTTTAATGCTCACTCAGGGTTTGGGAACTGCAGGTCTTCGTAATGAAGATGGATTTCTACCTTTCACTGTAGACAGGTAGAACTGCTATCACTCTGCACCTAGGAAGGCCTCAAGAGTCAACAAACTAAAGTGCATTGGTGGCTTGGTTGGAAAGTGTTGGTAGGAATCACTTTGCCTGGCCTCTGCTGAAGAGAACCACAAGCATTTACAGATATTGCCTGATGTGTCAGTCTGGCTGACTGAGAAGGCAGTGTCCAGTAGGAGAGAAAGAAAAGATCCAGGGTTCCATCTACTACACTGCACAGATCTCATGACTTTACCTGTGAGATAGATTTAGTGATAATAACCTCATGGGACTATGAGATATAAGGAGGTATAGTGCAGAGTCCTAAGTAAATCTTAAAGCACTGTTCTCATGGGACGAGAGTAATAATGCATTAGCAGAGCTCCTCAGGCTCCTGCAGGCACATGGCTGCAGAACCAAAGATGGGGAGAGGAGCAGATGAATCGCTGGAACTCACTGACCAGCCAGCCTAGACAATGGGCAAGATTAAGGTTCAGTGAAAGACCCTGTCTCAAAAATTAAAAATGAAACTAACATGGAGAAGTGACTGAGGCAGGACATTCCAACATCCACCTCTGACCTTTACATGTGCCTGCATAGGGAGCACACTGCACACACATTTACACATACATTCATACACCACTAATATACATATGCCCCTAAAATATTGCAAATAAAAGGAAAGTTCCCCAAGTGTGATAGACCCCCAACTCCACACCTCTTGGAAATGGCATTGCATAAACAAGCCTACATGTCAAGTTGGATAGGGTTGGGTGGAAATTGGATATAACACCCACCCTAAGAACTTGGAACTTGGGGGTTAAAGAGATGGCTCAATAATTAAGGACATTTGCTGTTCTTCCAGAGGACCCAGGTTCGATTCCCAGCATATAGCAGCTAACAACCATCCCTAACTCCAGTTCCAGGAAGTCTGACACCCTCTTCTAGCCTCTGCGAGCATTGCACACATGTACATTTACATACATGCAGACAAAACACTCATACACATAAAATAAAAATAATAAATGTTTAAAAATATTTTATTTATTATTTTTATTTTATGTGTATGAGTGTTATGCCTGCATGTATGTGAGTGCACTCATGTCGTGCAATGCCGGCAGAGGACAGAAGAGGCCATCGGATCCCCTGGAACTGGAGATACAGACAGTTGTTAGCTGCAATGTGGGTGCTGGGATTCAAACCTG
>NW_008356318.1:1944892-1967834 GCF_000622305.1 Nannospalax galili
ATTTTATGTGTATGAGTGTTATGCCTGCATGTAGGTAAGTATACCCGTGTCAAGCAATGCCCATGGAGGACAGAAGAGGCTGTTGGAAACCCTGGAACTGGAGTTATGGACAGTTGTTAGCTGCCATGAGGGTGCTGGGAATTGAACCCAGGTCTTCTGCAAGAACAGTCAGTATTCTTAACCACTGAGCCATCTCTCCACCCCCCCCCAAATATTTTTTAAAAGAACTTGAAACTTCATGTGGGACCTGTTTGCTTGATAACTATCTAGGTTTGACAAACATGGTGAAAGAGTCAGAGAGAGCAAAGATCAGAACTCATGTTAAAGGGAAGAAGCAACATGGCTTCAACTGAAGGAAGTTTGCTTATTATCTATAATGATAAATTATAAATTTATTATTTTTTGGTGTTTTTGAGACAACCAAATAATTATTTATAATAATAAATTATAAATTTATTATTTGGGGTTTTTTTTTTTTGGTGTTTCCTTGTCACCTCAGCTGGCCTGGAACTTGCTATGTAGACCGGGATGGCCTTGATCTCACAGAGATTCTCCAGCCTCTGCCTCCCTAGTATTGGGACTGCACGCATTTGTCATCATGTCGGGATTAAGGAAGTCTTGAGTTGGTACCTTTGGGCTTCCTGGGCTTGATACCTGGGATCCTGGATCTTGGGGGCTTAACAGACAGTGCTTTGTATAACACATGTTCTCATGTACTCTTTACAACTCCAAAGCAAGTAGTATAATAAGTTAATCCCTCACCCACAATTTGAAAAGACAAGTTTTTCTTTCTTCTTCCCTCTCTTTTTTCTCTCTCTCTGCCTCTCTTTTGCTCTCATTTTTTTCTGATGCATGGTGCTAGAGATTGAACATAGTTAGGCCTTCATGCATGCTAGGCAAGTGCTCTATTACCTGTATTCCCAGCCCTTTTTAACTTTTTACTTTAAAATGGGATCTTGCTAGGTTCCCCACACTGGTACACAACTCATTCTGTACTTCAGGCCTTGCACTTGCCTCCAGGAGCTGGTGTTACAGGTGTGTGCCGATTAACCTAAACTGAAATCTGATGAGAAAATCTAAAGAAAATTATTATGTAAATGTTATGAGATTATTTGTAGGTTTTGTTTTGTTTAAAACGGTGCTTCATATAGCTCAGGCTGGCCTCTAAGTTGCTATGTAGCCAAGGCTGGCCTTGTACTCCTAATCCTCCTGCCTCTACCTTCCAAATACTGGGACTACAGGCATGTCTCAGCAGCTAATGTTTTGATTTATTCTTAGTGTGAATGTCCATATATTTTGCTATGGAGTTATTAATAGGCTGATTATGAAGAACTATCTTAGACCTTGATTGACATATTATATAATAGGCAACATGCTACTACCATTCTATCATATAATCTAAGAATTTGAATTGTGAAAATACATCTGACTCCATCCCCAGAGCTTTCAAACAGCAATTTTTCATTCTGTTCCTTTGCTTTTGTTGGTGAACTGAAGCTAAAAGAAGGTAAGTGATTTGCTCAGGGTTACAAAGCTGCTAAGCTGGGAGTCATAGAACTGACCCAGGTCTACCTAATACACTCGACTGAGAGTTTAGAATTGCTGTTTCTTCCTTGCCTTTAAATAACTCCTTTGAAAGCTTCCCTTTTTGTTATCCTGGATGAGGTGGCAGGCTCCTGGAGGCTGTGTGTGTGCGTGTGTGTGTGTGTGTGTGTGTGTGTGTGTGTGTCTGTGTCTGTGTGCCTGTCTGTGTGTGTCTGTGTATGTGTATGTCTGTGTGTCTGTGTGTGTCTGTGTGTGTGCATATGTCTGTCTGTATGCCTGTGCATCTGTGTGTGTCTGTGTTTGTGTGTATTTGTGTGTGTCTGTGTGTGTCTCTGTGTGTGTGTGTGCAGTCAGCTCTTCTTGCTGTACTACCAATTCTTCATCTACACTCTACACTATAAACACTGTTCGTACTCAAACATAAGTCTGATTATTACATATTGTAGTGCTGCCAGAGTGCCAGGGCCAAGCTACTTAGCATGGGACAAGATGCTCTGTCTGCACTGGAACCCAGACTACAGAAGTGTGCAATCATCAGGAGTGTTGAATGCATATATATGTGTATATATATTTGAAATATTGCACTATGTTCTATGGATACATTCAATCATTTTGTATCAATTGCTTGTACAGTGTAGAATCTAGAGTTAGATTAAGGGGGTACAAATTCCTTTCTGCTGACTTCTGTTTATGCAGGACCTGGACAAGTCACTTCTCTGTACTTGTAAACTAAGAATGAGAGCCATCGATCTGCAGCTGTAGTGAGGAACAAGTAATGCGAGGTTAGATAGAACAGTGAACACAGTAGTCACTCAGATAATGCTGACCACTATGATTACAGCTTCTGCAGCCTTGCTGCTTGCTGCCCAGGCTCCTTCCCTTGCTCAACATGCTGAGGACTTCTGGACATGGAAGACTACCGCAGCCTGCTTGCTCTAGGAGTGCTTTCTCCTTATTGTCAGTCTGTTAATCATTAATTAATCAAATTCATTTTAAGCACTCAGTTCAGAGATCATCTTCTTGAAGTCTTTCCTAACTCACTTTCTTCCTTGTCCATTGGGCATTTGTGATGGTTTGAATGAAAATGTCCCCCATAGGCTCTAAGTGTTTGGACATTTTGTCCCCAGATGATGGAGTTGTTTTGGGAGGCTTTAGAAGGTGTGGCTATCCTAGAGGGAGCACATCACTGGGGGTGGGCTTAGAGAGTTCTTAAGCCTTGTCAGATCTCCAGTAGCTCTCCTGCTTCCTGTGCCTGCATGACGATGTGAGAGCTTAGCTACTGCTGCTCCTGCTCCAGCCACCTCCAGCCACCATGCCTCCCTGCCATGACGGACTGTAATTCCCCTGGAACCATAAGCTCAAATAAACTCTTCCTTCTATAAATTGATTTGGCCAGTGTTTCTCTCACAGCAGCAGAGAAGTGACTAATACAGTATCCATGATGCCAAAACCTTCCCCTCATGGGGGTGTTAGGTATCTTTATTGGTTTACTGTTATCTTTTCCTGTGGGTTTTAAGCTCCTTGAAAACAAGTCTCAAATGTGTTTCTATCTCCAGTGCCTAGCACAATCTAAGACAAATGCTGTGAGGTGAACTCTTTCCAATGTGTGTAGGATTTTCTATTGTAATTACTATTTATAAGCAACTTAACCCACTCTTCCTAATTTGAGCTCAAATGAAATTTATTGAAGAATAACGCACAGAATTTCTAGGAAGGTAGAGAATGGAACTTCAGATGCTTTACAGATAGACATAAGAAACAAGTTATGTGTATTTATCTTGTAGAGCCCCATCCTCTATCTTGGCCAGGACTGGGGTATGCACTGCTGACATCAACCACAGAACATAACTTACAGGCCATTGCCAGTGCTGATGTGGAAGGTGAACATCTCTTGCCATTCTCCCTTGTGCTTGCCAGAATACTATCATATAGGGTATTGTATTTTAATTATACTGCAGTCTTCCAAAATGAACCTCTCATGAGTACACCTAAGGAGGTAGGGGACTCAGGATTCGTCAGAGTCTTTTACATAGACTGTAAGGGAAGCTGGCGGGGGTGGAGGGGAATACTTTATGAAAGCATGGGCTCATAAAATGAGAGTATCCTATCACAGGACAATTTCAGAGATGCTGAATGGGCAGAACACTGCACTAGGAAGAAATGGCATCTATTGTAGTGCTGGTGGTGGACAAAGTCATTATGTGTTTGGCGGGGGGGGGGCTTTCCTAGGAAACAGGAGAACTTTAAATTGTGTGTGTGTGTGTGTGTGTGTGTGTACATACACCATGGTGCACAGGTGGAGTCAGAATACAACTTCAGCTATCAGTCCTCATCTTCCACCTTGTTTGATGAGATAAGCTCTCTTATTGTTTTCCCACCGTGTACAGGCTAGCTGGACCACAGCCTTCCAAGGATCCTCCAATCTCTGCCTTTCATCTCCTCTTAGGAGCACTGGGATCACAGATGCTCAGACTATATGTATACCTGGGTTCTTGGAATTCATAATTAGGCTCTCACTTGTTTTTTTATTTATTATTTTTATGTGTATGCGTGTATTGCCTGCATGTAGGTAAGTGCATCCATTTTGTGCAATGCCCGCAGAGGTCAGAAGAGGCTGTCGGATCCCCTGGGACTGGAGTTATGGACAGCTGTTAACTGCCATGTGGGTGCTGGGATTCAAAACCCAGTCTTCTGCAAGAACAACCAGTGTTCTTAACTGCTGAGCCATCTCTCCAGCCCCAGGCTCTCACTTGTGTAGTAAGTGCTTTTGCTCACTGAACCATCTCCCCAAGAGAACAATAGACTTGGAGCATCAGACTCTTAAGACCCAGTGCAAGACAATGATGGGACATCTGAGATTAAAGCTCTAGACACTGATTTTGTCTCCTCCACTCTTGCTATCTAGACTGGTGTCTGTGAAAACAAGGATGGGCTCATGCATCATGATCATCCTCTGAATCTGTTCCTGTAAACAGTTCATTGTCAATGAAGAAAATGGAAGAGCTAGTCAGCAGAATCAAAGCTCTGCAGCAACTATTCTCTATCTGTATGTTCCAGCTGCACACAGCTTCTGAGCCCTTCAAATGAGGCTGATGTGATTGAAGAGTTGAATCAGTTTAAGTAAGACTATCTAGATGATGGCCATTTTATTAGATATTGCAGGTCTGGATAATTTGACCTGGAAGGGTCACTAAAGGAAGACAAAGGGGTTCACTAATTTTGCATTTTGTGTTTGTATGTGTTCATTTATTTTGTTTTATTTCATTTCATTTTTATTTTATTTGAGACAAGGTTTCCCTGTAACCTCAGCTGGCTTGGAGCTCACTATGTAGACCAGCCTGGCCTAGATCTCACAGAGATTCACCTGCCTTCCTGAGTGCTGGGATCAAATTAGGTGTGTGCCACCATGACTGAGTAGCTCGCTAAGTTTGTTAAATTTGGAAAAAGGTCATACAGCCTGGAATGGTAGTACATGCCTTTAATCTCAGTTCTTAGGGGACAGAGGCAGGTGGACCTCTGTATATTTAAGGACAGCCTGGTCTACATAGCAAGTTCTAAGCCAGCCAGAGTTACATAGTGAAACCCTGTCTCAGAAAGAAAGGAAGGAAGGAAGAAAGGGAGGGAGGGAAGAAAGTCTACCACAGACTAGCATATTACTAATCAAGCGTTGTTTTTTGGTAAATAAAGTTCCTTTTTACTTTTCCTTTTTCTTTTATTAGCACCTATTAATTGTGAGAAAATAATTTCATTATAACATTTTCCTGCATGTATGTAATGCACTTTATTCATGCCCACTCCAATTACCTCTCTTGTACCCCATTAGCCTGGCTTCTCTTTTCCATCTGTCATCTCTTCGTAGGAGAGAGCTCACTGAGGACCATGACTTTAAATGCTGATGATTATATATCCACAGCCTGCTTGGCATTTTCTTCTCAAACAGAACGTGTTCTGAACCAAACACTTACTTACAATTCCCTATTCACCTAACTCTGTTCTTGGTCTCCCCTACATAATATGGAACCACCATCCACCATCTGGATTATTATTATAACAATCAGTCAGCAAGATCTGCCGAAAGTGTATGTGATAGTGTGTCTGTATACAACATACATGGATGCAAGTATAACACATACAGCATGCATGCACATCTAAATGTAAGCATGCCCTTTTACCCTCTTGCAATATCACATACTAATTCAAGACACAACTCTTCTTTTATTTTATCGCCATATTCTTTTTAAATGATTGACTCTTGCTTCCCTGGATCATGCCTTCCTGAAGGTTGCAATGTGGTCATAGTAAGAGAGAAAAAGGTCTTTTTGCTTCTGTTCATAAATGCATTAACTCCATGGTTCTCACTTCTTTCGGGTAAGCTTAGGAAGCCCCTGGATTGCCTCATATACTCGGGATCTGGTTCTCTGCCAGCTTTTCCTTTCTTCCTCCCCCTGCTGTAACCATGCTCTCTACCATCCGGAGCATTCTATCATTCTTCTGGTCCCCTATGCCAGGAGGCAGGTCCATCTTCACAGCCATGCTGCTGCATCCCCCCACACTGTTGAGCTGGACGTTACCCTGAAGTGAGAAGACACAATAGTTCCTCAGTGTGCTGTTAAGCAGGCTGGGGCAGTAGCTTTTATGTTCTGCACCTCAGTGGGAATTTAGCGATAGAAACAATTTTTATTATATTTAATTTTCACTCTAGTTTTTTAGGCACTTTTTCTGTAACTTCAACAACTGTTTCAAAATCTCCTTTCTCTTTACTGTGCTGACATAGTGCTCTAAGACCAAGATTATGTGACTTTAATTCTCCTTTTTTCAGGGGAGGGGAGTTATTAAAAGTAGCTTCTCATTCCTCATTCAAACAATATATGCCTCCCCCCAGCCCTTAGTTTCTTCCTGGGGTGCTGACAGCCTCTTGCTTTCTTTGGATCTTGCCTTTCACACTGATGTAAATATTTAGGTTTGTGATGTGTTTGTGTGTGTGTGTGTATGTGTTTCTAAAAAATCCAGCTCTGGTCAGTTCAGGAGTTCCTCTTTTGCCACCTTCAATTTGAAGCATCCTGAGCTATCCTTGATTGCCTTCACAAACATACACAGGTCAAAGATGTAGAGTTTGTCCTCCAAGCTGTTGAAAGCTAAAGATCCCTGGACCCCTGTATATGCATTCTTTAAACTTTACTAACTTAATTCACATTAATAAAAAGATCCAAGCCAGACATGGTGGCACATGCCTTTAATCCTAGCACTTGGGAGGCAGAGGCAGGTGGATTTCTCTGAACTCGAGGCCCGCCTGGCCTACAGAACAAGCTCCAGGCCAGCTGGGACTGCAGAGAGACAGTGTCTCAAAAAGACCATTAAAAATAAAGATCCAAATTGAAGCATATATTTCAGATACTTCAGAGGAGAGCATCTTTGAAGGTAAAATTTTCTACCTGTCTTATCCTGTTCACCCCTCAGTGATGGTGTTTTCATATGTTCTAGCCTCACCCCCACCTTCCACTCCACAGATCACAGAGTAGCTTCACAGGCAGCCAGGAATCCTGGTGCTTGAAGCACAGCTTAGCAGGAATCCTACCTTGATTGGTCATCACAAAGCTGTGTAGACAGATGGAGACATTTTTCAGTTTTTCACTTACCAACAGTTTCCCATGTAGCATAATCAGTGATAGAGTTACAGCTATGTAATTTAGAAGACCAATAAAACAAAGAAAGATTTATATATTAATTATAGAATGTATTTTTTCAAATGTAAAATAATACCAACACTGAAAAAAAAAACACATTTAAATGGAAATCATGTCTGTGGCCAGTTGTTGTCCTTTACTGCATAGGCCCAATAAATAATGTAGAAAGTCAATAATTTAGACATTCATTTGGCCAGATCCTCTGCCAGCTTAATCCAAAATCATTCCTTTCATTGGACAACTGGATTTGCACCCGTGATACGTTTGTAATGTTTATTTATTCTTGTGTTATGTTTTTATTTTTGTTATTTTATTTATATTATATGTATGAATGTTATGCCTGCATGTGTGTAGGTACACCCATGTTATTAAGTGCCAGCAGAAGATGGAGGAGGTCCTGGAACAGGAGTTATGGATTATTGTAAGCCATCATGTAGGATTCAAACCAGGTCTTCTCAAGAGCAGCCAGTGCTCTTAACCTCTAGGAAGGCATACTCCTCTTCTCTGGGAAGGAAAAAGAGAAGTTTGGGAAGGCCAAACCTAAGGGCCATACCTAGCTTGATTTTCCTAGAACTCTGGATGGCTGTGGAGCACCACCACATACGTTCAAATGTGTCAGCCCTAGTTTTATTCTTCCCTCTAGAACATGGTTTTCCAAACCTGGTTGCAAAACACAATCATTCAGAAGCTGTTCAAAACACAGATTCTTGATCTCAGCTCTCTGGCCTTCTCAGGTCACTCAGAACTGTTCAAGCTCCAAACCTGTTAGCTCTCCCAGCCTGACTGATTAATGTATCTCTCACCTCTCACTAGAGGCTCTGCCTCATGCAACAGATGGTGACAAACCCAGAGATCCACAAGAGCCCAAAATGCAAATAAGAAGCTGCAGGGTTAGTATCCCTGGTTGGACACCTGTATCAAACTTCTGCCTTCCAAGACTCAGGAATCATTGCAGAAGAGGGAGTGGAAAGATCCTGAGAGCCAGAAGTGGTGGATGACCACATAGAAACAGAGTTTTCCTTTTTTTCCAGCCACTTTTATTTTTTATATTCATTTAATAACCACATTATTAGAAGAAGCATTTCATTACAGCTTTAATATGTTCAGTAACAATTTCCAGAGCAAAGATACATCTCTTTCAAAAGTGGCTATAAAATTTTAGGTTCACAGTTGAATTAATACAGTTATACAACATTGAACTCAGTATAAACCCTGTAAGACATAAAATTGAATGAGTTCTTAACCTTTAAAAAGTTCCAGACAAGCCAGGTGTGGTGGTGCACACCTATAGTCTTAGCACTTGGGAGGCAGAGGCAGGTGGATCTCTGTGAGTTCAAGGCCAGACTGGTCTACATAGTGAGCACCAGGCCAGCTGGGGCCAAAGGAAGACCCTGTATGAAAAAAAAAAAAAAAAAGAAAAAAGAAAAAAGAAAAGAAAAAAGTTCCAGACAGCAGGGAAGTTACACATACAAACTCACAGCAATAGTGACAGACCCACATAAGCTCAAACCAGGCAAAATCCCAGCATAGAAATAGGGAAGTAGGGAAGAAGCCCTAACCCTGCCTGAGGAAGTATTGGCAGTGGATGACTATTGGGAAAAGAAGAGTCAGTTTTCTTTAAGGGGTGATGTTGAGAAAGTTAGCCAGGCTCTAGGGAACAGACCCATACTGAACACAAATTTGGGAACACAGATTTGACTCAGCAGGACTTTATATAAATGATGTAATCAAAATATATTGTATGAAATTTGGAAAAGTTCAATAAAAATACATTAAAAATATATAGCTTCTTGGAATATGTGGGGGTACCAAGTTCAGCAGGCCTAGGGCAGAGGAGAGGACTAATCTCATATCAGAGTAGGTGAATTAGCTTGCCTCAAGGGAGTTTGCCTAGAAGCAAATACAAGATGAATTTTCTACCAAGTTTTCATTAAACTCACTGAAAAGCCACTGCTACTGCAAAGCTCACCCAATATGATTTCTTCGGAAGGATCTGCAACAGTTTTCTATTTCACCTAAATTTGTTCTTGATTCTCTAGGTGAGATTTGTTGTTCAAAATTTATTGCTTGCTTGGCAAATACCTCGTAGCTCCCTTGTGTCACCCTAGTGTCTTTCTTTTGTGATCATTGACAACTATTATTATTAATTGATTCCATGTTCAGAAAGCCTTGATTTTTGTAAGAATTATGTAACACTTTCAGAATTATACCAGTTTTTTAGAGAAATAGTTATAGCCCATTTGACTCTAACTTACAATATGAACTATTTATTCAATTTAAATTTTAGCACATGGTCTATATCATACTCATAGTATTTCAAGTATTGTAGCTATGGATATCTGCATGTATGTTTATAGGTAGATAAAACTATATTTTATTTCCACAAATTGCAGGGCAAAAAGACAATCTCTGTCCTCACATTAGTGTTTTCAGAAATGACTTGGTAATCGGAGTTATTTAGATGTTCAATGTAAACAGAACTGTATTATTATACATATATGTAATATACTTAGTAATACAGTACTACTATGCATTATAATAAATACTTCTTGTTCAAAATCTGCAAATTTTTATCATGTCTTAAAGAATGATTAATGGAGACAGAGCTACCTGTATTTAAGGCAAAAACAGCTTGACATTTTACCAATTTGTTTCTTGGTACCATGAAGCAAATTTGAATAATCCATTTTCTGCTTGGTAATAACTCTCTCATTTTAAATTTATCATTCAAGTACAGGACTAACATCACCTGTGTACTCACTCATTAAGCTTAATACGGCTCTGATTATATTTCAACTTCACTTTTCTTCCCTGATTCTTTTTCTGCATTAAGAAACCCCTCCCCATTTGTTGCCAGGCTCAGAGGCTTATCTGATGACCAATAGCCCGAAGTGACTGGCCACGCATGCTCACTGATCCACAGAGTATGGGCTGAGGGCTGAAGGGTAGAAATGACTCACTACCTCTTCTATTTCACACTTGATTTCCTGGCAAGCCATTGATCAAATTATACCCGAAGCTCTGATTTATAGCATTTAAACATCTCCACTGCCTTCTATCTTTCTTTTTTAAAGAACAGAGCAATTTTTCATGTTTTTTCCCCTTCAAAGTTTGGTTGCCTATGGAATTCAAAACTTTCTTGCAGGAGACAATTTTCAGCACACACACACACACACACACACACACACACACAATTTTTGCCTTGAGGCACTCCTTGCTCAGTAGTACTTTATACAAGAAGAAATAGAAGAAATGGATTGTTTTGGGGTGCTTGTTTAGTTCACAATAATCACTCTATCCTTCTTCAAATGGGGGTCTGGCTCCTGATCCACATAGATGGGCCACTTACAAGCATGTTTATGTTTATAACATTAACTGTGTCTTCTAGCTATCGGGGCTCACACTTAATACTGCAGATGCCCCAGAAAGTGAAGTTGGAATTCTGACACCACTCTCCATTGGATATGGATTGTACGTGCTTGTGAGCTGCCAAGCCAGCTTGGCTCCATGGGTGTGGGTGGGTGGCCAGGCAGGCACTGCTCTGCAGTGTGGGCAGTTTTCGCTGTCTTGGCTCCCCAGTTATTATCCCTCTTACTTGCTAAGTCCTGAGTTCAGAATTTTGAGATCAATATGGAAGCAACTATGGTCAGGTAAATAATATTTATCTTGTGGTAAGATTCCTCGCATGATCCATCAGACACATCCAGTCTCTTAGGAGCAGGTGTGCACCAAGCCCCACCTGCCTAGGGCACACCTCATTCTGCCGACATCTTTTTACCCTCTCTGAAATACATTTTTTAAAGTTGTAGATAGATATACTTTGTCTCCTAGTGGAAGCTGAAGTCATGTGGTACCTAGTATAAAGATAGGCTGGAGGCACAGGTGAGAAGTATTCAGGAGAATCAAGGCCAACGATGTGGTCTATTTCACAAATGAACTTGGGAGTACCTATGTGGATCAAAAAATAGAGTATTTCTACTTCAAGAAGGGGAGGAAGAAAGGAAGCAAAAAGAAAGATGGATAGCTCTGACAATATCCCTATTTCCCTCAGCCTATGATGAGATTTCACTGCATTTCCACCTTGATTTCTGTGCAAGCTGTGTCTTCCAAATAAGTCTATAACTGAATGAATACAAAGTGAGAAATGGAAAGAAAGTTGGTTTTCTTACGAAAAATGAGCACTATCAAGAATTCAGATGAGCTGTAGATGTGTGAACAGGTGGGAACTATGGTAACTGAAATCAGGATGGTGCAGTTCTTTCCACAAATCCCTTTCTTTAATTTCTTTTAATTTACAAGTAAAAGCTATATATAGAATATATGGTATATATGGTATAGACTATGATACATGCACATATATATGCCAATATGTATGTATGTTGTGCCAAAGTGTTCCTAATATTACATACAAATCAGAAGTTTAAAGGGGTTCTTGCTTGTGTTAGTTACTTTTGCATCAGAAACAACGTATAGGAGGAAGGAGTTATTTTGGCTCATAGTTTCAGAGTATTGCAGTTCAGTCTAGTAAAGATCACACGATGGAATAGCACAGCCTGTAGCAGGAGCCAGTGGCAGACTATTCATATGGCAGTGGTTCAGATAGCAGCAGAATCAGACCTTCAAAGACCAGTCACTAGTCCCACTTCTCCCATTTAGGACCCTTCTATGAAAGTTTCTGCACCTTCCCAACAGAACCTTCTAGCTGAAGAATAAGAGCTCAAAACATGAGCCTGTGAAGAACATTTCTGATCTAGACCTTAACACTGCTTCATTTCAATAAAGCTCTGGGTGTTTCCTATAAGAAGGCTTTTGCTGGTCTTTAATCACTAGTCAATTTTATTATATATGAAAAGCTTCTACTGATACTTTTTCCAAATATAAAAGCACTGTAAAATAAAACAAAGCCCTATTGGTCAAATCTAAGGGAGAGTATTTTATTCAAATGTGTGATGTTTTATATGTGGTTTCGACCCTAAATTCCTATTTCAAATCAGCTCTGACTTCTTTCAGCTCCAGATTTGAACATTCAACTGCCTTTTGGTGTCTCTATTTGGCTAATGAGCAGCTCAACTTAAAATGTTCTAAACAAAACTAATTCTCCACACCCCTGAACTTTCTCCTCCCCTTGCCTTACCATGGCTTACACTGAATATTTAAAAGACATCCTTGATTCTCTATCTAATCCATTAGCTGTATACTTTGTTTTCCAAATATATCCTGGCAGCCCTACATTACCTTGTCACATTCTCATTTGTTTCCCCCATAACTGGACTCTGAATCTTCTCTTGACCCCTAAAATTGATTCTCCTTCTAGCAGCTTGAATGTCCTTGACAAATCATCATCAGTCAATTCACTCCTCTGCTGAAAACCCTGCAACAGCTTCTCATCACCCTTTTAATAACAACATGCCTTTTGTTTGCTCTTTCACACCACTCATCTTTTCCCCTGCTGTTTCCACTCAGAGCAGCTCTGTCTTATCTTGTCTCTTAAACAACAGACCTGTTCCTCCTCTTCTTATCAATCTCATTAGCCTTTATTTTTTTAAAAGCGCTTACCACCACTTTGGGCTGTATGTCTACTGTTTGTTATCTCTGTCTACATCATGAGAATATAAAAATACATGAATACAGAGATGCTGCCATTTATGTTATTATATTATAAACTCCTTGACCAAAGCCTGACATATTGTAGGTGAGCAATAAAGATATTTTACAAATGAATGAAGAAAAATATATCTTCAGGTACAAGGTACAAGGCCTTCTACACTGTGCAAATTCTTTGGACTCCATTTATTACATAGTCACAAAAGATAAACCTAGAGAGTGGATATTACAGAAAAAGAATGTTTTCTAAAATATCATTTCTGTACATGCCTTCTGGAAGGATGAGATAAGATTCAGGAGCTCTGGGTGGGTAGCAATGTGTGTAGTTGACTGTCTCAGTTTGTGTCAGAATAAAAGGCATCCCTATAAACTCTCCTTCCATCCCAAACCTCCAGTTTTTCATTCATACCACATTGAGTTGTTTTCACATCTACTTGCTTCTATTAATTCAATGAACACAAAGGATAGAAGCAAGACTTTTGCATATCAGATAATTCCATACGGCATTTCATTTCACATAGAGTGAAAGAAAGTTCATTCTCATATCAGCCTTTGAGAAAGAAAGGATATTCTAATACGTGACATCAGAATAGGATGGAAAATTTCTACATCCTTGGACATGAACAGGGATTGCCCACATTCACATTGGAAAGTTCTGTATGTGTTACAAATCTGCTGCATGTACATGTCCTTCACTTCAGCATGTTTGAGAATACCTCCAGGACTGCTTTACTTTAACTGAAGATTAGGGTCAGAAACCTCAGCTAACCTAGATGCCATTCATCACTGAACTCCAGAGACAACTCTGCTCTAGAAGGCTCTGCATCATTCACATAGGGTTCTTCTTCAACTTCTGGATCTTTTGGCAGTAACTCACTGATTACTGGCCAACTTCTGCCGAATAATAACCCAGTAAAAGCAAACATCTTCGTCTGTGGAATTTTTCTTCATATCATCCCCTCTGGAAGGCAGCTCTTTGTCAACACATCAGCTCGCCCCTGAATCTCTAGTTCCTTCAAGGCAATTCCTGACTTTGTGTTCTGGAAGCTTACTATGTCTTGTGTGTGACTTTCTGCCAGGGTAGACATTCCTAGCATTTTCTGTATCACCCCTTTGTTCTGTTGCCTCCCCTTTGAGTATTGGGTTAATTGCCAGAGCCAGGCTGTCCTGGGGGTTGGCTACTAGTCAATTCTTGCTTGACAAGACATCTAAAGCCCATCTTACTGGAATGTCATGCAGATGTAGTTGGCTAAGCATGCTCCTCATTCCCTAAGATTTGGGCAGAGATTTTTGTAACTGAGATTAAGCCAAAACGGCAATTGTTGCTTTGTTTGAGAGGTCCTCAGCAGATTTACATCTTCAAATGCAAACTTAAAAATCAGTCTCCACTGAAGCAAAACCTTTAAAAATAGCTGTCATAATCTTTGTTTTGTATCTTTCTCCTCTATTCCTCTCAAAAATGCCCTGACAACACATGCAGATGAATGTCCATTTTCCCATTCCTGAAGGGAAACTAAACTCTTACCTAGCACAAGGCTTCATGTTATAGGACAACTGAGTGAACTGTCAAATTATCTGAAGGCTTCTCATGATACAGAATTTTGCATTCATTAAAATTTTATGAATTCTTTTATAAAAATATTTTATTTATTATTTTTATTCTATGTGTATGAGTGTATTGCCTGCATGTATGTAAGAGCACCCATGCTATGCAATGCCTATGGAGGTCAGAAGAGGATGTAGGATCCCCTGGAACTGGAGTTATGGATGGTTGTTAGCCACCATGTGGGTGCTGGGAACCAAACCCAGGTCCTCTGCAACAGCAGTCAGTGTTCTTAACTGCTGAGCCATCTCTCCATCCCCATGAATTCTTTTGTAGACTTAAAATCTGTGACTCCAAATCCAAGCAGGCTGTTATCTCATAGTACTTTCCAGGCTGTGAGGGCCCCAGTCATGGTGGCAGCCCTCTAGCACACTACTATGGCTTTGGGGAAGCCATGTGAATTATTATTTGGAGGGCATGTATGAAAAGAGAATAACACCCTTGTTTAGTCTTCTTTGAAGTCTAGAGATGAACTGGGTCTTATAGTACTCTATTTTAACTTTATATTTTATTGAAGAGATTTAACACTGGCATTTTCAGACAAGATTTCATTTTTATAAAGCATTTTTCTTTGTAATTTTACTACATTTTCCCCCAGGGCTATTAACATTGCAAGACATAGTCTATTGTACAGTTTTGCTATTATTCTCTTTTAGCTAGGCTGTCTAACCTGCTCCAAATTCAGAAGATAAAACTTTCTAATATTTTCCTCTAGAGAAATACCTTAACAAAACCAGTGTGAGAATGATAGAAGGTGCACGACATTTTGAGGTGGCCTGGTGTACATGTCATTGCACACTTGTTTTAAGATCAAGCAATGCTTGTCATAAATACTGTCATATATTTTTCATCTTCTCCCATGTCCTTGTTTAATGAGACCTAGGGAAACTGACTGCATACATTCTGGGTTTTATTTTTAAAATACATAATTTTTACATTTTGACAAAGTTTCATCAAAATGATCACATAAAAATATCCCTTTGTGCATGTCTGGTTCTATAGACTTGGCCAGAGCCTATGGTTAGAAAGGTCACCCGCCCTGCAGGAGGATCTATTATTGCTGCTTTGCTAGATGGACATATAGTAAAACTGCTTTCTAAATACTGACTTTTATACACATAAACTAGCTCTCAGCCTTGGTCAGACAGGCCTCATTTGGCAGTAGGTGGTAGTCAAATCAGACTCATAACTGGTAAAAGTGCTGAGACTAAGTGAGTACTGAGTACTCAGGTCTAAACAGGATATCTATGTCACCCCCTTCAAGACAGGGGGAACATTGTACAAGAGATGATAGAAGGACTGTACGGGTCTAAAGATGGGGAGGAGTGCTGTGAAGCCCTTTCTTCTGGGTGTGATGTGGCTGTTGCAGTCATTAACATATAGCAGCTGTGACCACCTCCATAGGACCTACAGAAAAGAAAGAAAGAAAGAAAGAAAGAAAGAAAGAAAGAAAGAAAGAAAGAAAGAAAGAAAGGAGGGAAGGAGGGAGGGAAGGAGGGAGGGAAGGAGGGAAGGAGGGAGGGAAGGAGGGAAGGAGGGAAGGAGGGATGGAAAAAGGATGGAAGGAAGGAAGGAAGAAAGGAAGGAAGGAAGGAAGGAAGGAAGGGAGGGAGGGGTAGGAGTGGAACAGGGGTGTGAGAGGTTAGTGAAGAGTGAGTGCTCATAGCCCATAGTGCATTGTATACATGTATGAAACTGTCAAAAGTAAAAATATAAGTTAAAAAAAATCCCTCTAAGCGAAAACCACAGTTTTACCCTGTCAAAGGCGCTGCTTTGGAAATCACTTGACTTGAGAAACCTCCATTTAAAATTATGGCGCATACAATTATGAATATAGAACAAAATATAAGCGGTATTAACTTTGAAAAGGAAAAAAACAAAAAGATGGCTGTTAGCAGATAGAATGTGGAAGGGGGTAAGATGAAGGGCAGGGTGATGGCTTTGATATCCTCATCTTACAGCGTCTGCAGACAAAAGAGGATGCCATCATCAATAGCAGCTTAGTTAATTATCTAAAAATAAAAATATGCAAATAGCTATCTAAATATGAAACATGGGAAGGAAGAGAAGAGGACAGCGGTGATGTGGGCTGAGTCTTTAGTTATGGTAAGGGAAAGTTAATAGATTAACTTGGTCTGAGTTTGATAACTCAAATAATAAAATGTATGAACCCATATTTTATATTTTTAATAAATGTTACAGTAAAAATATTTGAGAAATCTATCCTCAATATTTTCAAGGGCACAATGCAACATTTTTTATTTTTTATTTTAATTTATGTGCTGAGTGCATCGCCTGCATATATGTAAGTGCACTCATGTCATATATTGCTCATGGAGGTCAGAGAGGATGTCAGATCTTCTGGAACTGGAGTTACAGATGGTTGTCAACCACCATGTGGGTACTAGGAACCAAGCCCAGATCCCATGTCTCTAGTCTCCCCTTTCTTGGAAATTTTGAATTAAAATGTTTGCAATATAAACAAATTAATCTTACTTTTAAAGCCAAGAAATGCTTCAGTAGAGATCTTAAAATCTAAAAGTTATTTATTCAAGGTAGAGAAGGGCCAGAGTTGCCCACAGCCCAAAGTTGTCTTTAGTATCTATAAAGCAAATTTCAACTCTGCTGTGGAAACCACATGAATATGTCTGTTTCACAGCTAACCAGAGCAGAGAAGGGTCTTTGCAGGAATGTTCCCATTTTTCATTTAGAAAGAGAGAAGAAGATTCTAGGATAGATGAAGTTGATGCTATGCCTACCAGAACTGTCTTTCTATACCTAGAGAAAAATGTCCCAAAATGTTCTCTCCTTTCCCGCCAAATGATACCATCTCATTCAGCTACCTCAGGGTCCAGTTGCTCTGGTTTTAGCTATAATTAGATGACACAATCTTCTTGAATACACAAATAGTAGCTAAGTTCTTAATGGGAAACAGCTCCCGAGGTCTTGCTTACTTCTCAGAGGATAATGGTTGAGTACCTGCATCTAAAACCACTGTTCACATATTTAAACTCAGACTTGCTTAGCAACCTGAACCTCACAGATCCTTTCCTTTGTACATGTTCAGCCTTCCTCCTCAGCCGTGTTGATTAAGGGTATTTCACAGCTTGGTTGTAGGTCCTTCCTGTCTTTTAAGACATAGTCTTTCATTCATGCCTATGCCTCAAAAAAAAAAAAAAGGTTTCTAAATTCTGAGTCTGTACAGGCTCTATATTTAATGATCGGTTCCACATCACCATTCATCACCTCAAATTTACATTATCCCAACTGTACTTCTCATCTTACTCTTTAAACTTGTGCCTTTTGATTAAGCACATGAACAAATGAACTGTGGTTTTTCTACGGACAATGCTGTGGTCAAAGGAACCAGATCCAGTGAGGAAAGTTTGAGGAAAAAATCAAATGTTAGGTTATGTTGCCTGCACCTTATACAAAACGGTGATTTATTAAAATTCCAATCTCAATCCCCTCCCCTAAATCACATTAACTCCCCAGATCAAACGTGCAATTTCCCTGTGCCTTTCTCTGCTTCCCTAAGGCAGATTCTTGGGGGATGAAGGAACAAGAGAGTAGGAAAATAAGGCATTTGTGTATGTGCCTCTTAGAAAAGCAAGATTTTGCCAGAGGGTAGAGAGAAAAAAATATTAACCCTGGAGACAGATCAAAGAAAGCCTTTGCACTTGGAGGTTGAGACACTGGAACCAGAAGAGGTGAAATGATCAGCAGTTTTCCATCTGTCTTTTCAAATACAGAGGACCTAGGAAGGTTTCAAGTTCTGTCAGAGGGAAACACTTGGGTTCCTTGGGCATAGAGTAGCTATTGTATAAACTGCACATCCCTAAAACAGTCATAGCACCCAGGTTTCCAAGTCTGTGGACCTGGGACCTATAATAAAGTTATCCTTGGCCAAGCTGAAGACAGAGAAGAGTCACCATTGAAACCAGTTTTCTTTCATTGGATGGGGTCATAACTCAGAGGCACTAAAAATCGGGTCTCCTCAGCCTAGGTCTTATGACTGAGAATTCTTGTGTGACCTCAACAGAGACTTTTTTCTTAAAATTTCATGAATAACTTATTTTCAGTTTTGTTGAGTGATAGCAGCAGATTCAAATTAGATCTTTTGGGGAACATTGCTGTTGGAGAGTTTACAAATAATTCCTATCTGCTCTATTTGTGGTGATGTCAGAGGGCTGTTGTGTCTCTATTTCCCTGGGAATATATGCATAGTCACTGAAAGTACTAAGGACTCAATAATGAAAAATGCAGAAACAGGCAAATCTCTGTGAGACTGAGGCCACCCTGGTCTACGTGGTGACTCCCAGGCCTTCTGGGGCTACAGAGAGCAGGGAGACTCTTTCTCAAAAAGATTTTTTTAATAATAGTGAGTACTGAACCATGTTCATTAAATGCTATTTTCTTCTAAATGTTTATCTTTAGCATTGGAAGCAAACACCACAAAAATTAAGAAAATATTCCTCTCCTGTCTCAAATTGGGAAAACATATTGCAAAGACACCTAGAGCAATATAATAAATACAATAATGTAACATGTTGATAGTGTCTATGCCATAGCAGAGTGGTACCAGTCTAAGAACCATGGCAAACCGGTGGGAGAGACAGACACATAAAGAGGCAGACATCCAAGGAAAGGAATAAGGGGTCTTGAAGAGCCTTGCAGTAAAATTTCTGGACTAAGATGACAGGTGATCCAGGGTTTCTTTTTTTTTTTTTTCAAACACTTAGTTCTCAAGAAGTATTTTAAACACTCTGATAAGAGTTGCAATTACCATAGTAAGTGACCAAGAAATCTAGCAAAGTGAACACATAAGCATGTAGTTGGTAGGTCAGGATTCTTAATGTGTTGGTCGCTTATAATTGTTTTCTCTGGTTCACAACAACCCAGATATAAACCCATATATTAGTCCATTGCCCAAGTCGTCTGCAGGGGTAACCATGGCAGAGTCTGGAGTGGAATGGATTTTGTTAAATCTTTCAGTAGTCAGATGTCTATTTAATTACATCTGTTTTTGGAAAAAGCAATTGAGTATAAGAAGGTAGGAACTGAAAACTGCTTGGCAACAAAGTTAAGAAAAGCCTAAGAGGTAAAATACAGCAAGTCCTAGTTAACTGTAGACCTAGGTTATTGTTTCTTTTCAAAATATACCAGGTAAAAGAATCTTATAGACTTTGTTTCCATGACTTTATGCACAAGAGCTACATAAGATCAAACCAGAGAGAATCCCAGGATGGAGTGGGGAGGTGGTCATGAAGTCCCTCCCCTAGCTTAGAAGCTATTGGCAATTGATGGCCGCTGGAGGGAAGAGTCAGTTTTCTTCAG
The DNA here is from genome assembly GCF_000622305.1 of Nannospalax galili. Taxonomy (NCBI): domain Eukaryota; kingdom Metazoa; phylum Chordata; class Mammalia; order Rodentia; family Spalacidae; genus Nannospalax; species Nannospalax galili. Next base: position 1,964,666 of record NW_008356318.1, read on the forward strand.
GCTTCTGGGTTCTGAGAGGCTGTTCATACTCTTGTACATGCCCCAACACCCATGCACATACTAGTCGTTTTAAGTAGACTCAGTAGGTGAGAGAGAGAAAACACATGAAATTAAGAGGAAATATGGTGGTTGAGAGGGAAGGAATTGAAGGGGAAGTAACGAGGGTGGACTTGATCAAAACATATATGTATGTATGAAATTTTCATTAACAACATAAATGACAACACCGACTTAACAATTAGGAAATTGCCTCTCGTGTCAATTGTCCTTACTCTAGTCAACAATAAAGATTTAATAAAAAAAATTTTAAGAAAAACTGTCATGCGCTTTTATAACTATTCTCATTTTCCAGTAATATCTGGATATAATAGCATAGATGTGGTTGAAGACCCCTTTCCAATCATAGCCACATCTTTTTTAATTTTTCTTCAAAATAACTCATCTTAAACTGTGTATTTTTCTGATCAAATCATTTTGACAATGCTATTATGGCAGATAGCGTCAGTTGTCAATTTGACAGACCTGGGAAGAAACAACCTCAACTAGGAAATTTTCTCTATCAGATTGGCCTGTGGACATTTCTGTTAGGCATTTTCTTGATTGTTGAGTAATGCGTGAGAGACCAGCCCAATGTGGGTGGTGCAACCATGGGCAAGTGGTCCTGGGCTGTATAGAAAGCAGGCTGAGATCAGACCAGAGGAGCAAGTCAGCAAGCAGGGTTCCTCCATGGTCTGTGCTTCAGTTCCTATCTCCAAATTCCTGCCTGGCCTTCCTACCCTGATGATGTACTATGAGCTGTAGCTTACATAAACCCCTTCCTTCCCAAGTTAGTTTTAGTTAGTGGTTTATCGGAATAGATCAGACTAACTAGGATAATTATATTTGTTTTTAAGTGTTTTAAATTTTTTTTAATTTTTTTTACTTCCAGACTTTAAATAAATGAGATTATAGTATGAATATCATCCTGTATGTTTAGTTTTAATGACATATAGTTTACATGCCATATACTTCACCCAATGAATCTGTAAATTTTAGTAGCTTTTTAATATATCGACATATGTGTAAAGCTATTACACTATGGTCAATTTTAAAAACATTAATAGTTTTAAAGTTTGGTGATTTGTTTGCTTTTCAGTACTTTCAAGCACCTGAGTCTTGCCCTTGTTAGGTAAATACCTTACTGCTGGATTACGTTCCCAGCAAAATGTGAATTTTTTATGATCTATAAAGGAAAACCTGTGCCAGTAGCTAATGCCATCCTAGCTATACTCCCTTACTCTCTACTCCATCCCAGACCTAAACTATGAATCTCCTTCACGTCTTTTAGATTTCCTTATTATGGACATTTCACAGAAATGGATAGTATACTAATATATAGTATATAGGACAGTGGATAAGAGTTCCCTTTTTTCTACATACTTGCTAGTATTTGTCATTGTTTTTTTTTTTATCTTAGCCATTCTGAGTGGAGTAAGATGAAATCTCAAAGTGGTTTTACTTTGCAGTTCCCTGATGACTAAAAGATGTTGAACATTTTAAAAATATTTCTCAGTCATTTTCTCTACATCTTTAGAGAATTCCTTGTTCAGCTCCTTGCTCCACTTTTTATTTGGGTTGTTTGTGGGGTTTTGATGTTCACTTTTGAGGTTCTTTGTACATTCTTGATACTAACCCTCTGTCAGAGGTATAGCAGGAAAAGATTTTTTCCCATTCTGGAGGTTGCCTCACCACTATGCCCTGCTTAGTGTTGATTTTTAACAGAACAGCAAAAGTTATTCCAGAGCAACAATTATGACCCTAGATGCATACTGACCTTCCTTGAGAAGTTCTATAAAAATATCAATGCCTGACTCTCAAACATAGAAATTCTGGCTTAACTTGAGTTGAAGCCTAGGCATTGAGATTTTAGCACACTCCCAGATGACTCTGATGAAACAAAGTTGAAAACTACTGTTCACGGTTAATGCCCACATTTCTTGGTCAAGAGTATGTTATTGAACATGTGAGAGAAACACAAATACAGTAGCAGAAGAAAATTCAGAGAAGAGTTTTACAGCTTTCAAGATCACGGTGGCTGCAGGGTTGGGAAGGGCTGGCTACAGTTCAGGCAGTCTGCTCCTCCGGTCTCTGCTCTTTTGGTGTTAATCGTTCTCAGTTGCTGAACTGTATTCACACCACAGTGTTGTAGAAAGCTCTGAACCTACATTGAAGTAACTCCAGTAATGTGTCACTTTCCTGCTGATTCCAGCCAGAAAAGCCAACAGGTGAGGCTCTGATTGCTTGGACTGGGTACCTGCCACTTTTGGACCAATCCCTACTACCCTTGAGATTGGGGAAAGACATTGGGCAAAACAAGAGAGCAATTTATCTGACATTTAAACTTTGGTTAACTTTAACTTTCTTGAATACAGCCATGAATCTGACAATAAGAAAAATGGGGGGTGGGGATGCAAAGAGCCGGGATGATGTCTTAGTCAGTAAAGCACCTTCCAAGAAAGCACCAGGTTGTGGGTCTGGATCCACAGAGCCCACGTAAAAAGTCAGGAATGGTGGCCTGTGCCTACAACACCAGCCAAAAGATGAGAAGGAGGAGGAAGGGAGAGGGGACTGGAGACAAGTCCATCCCTGAAGCTCAGAGGTGCACCATTCTAGCCAAATCAATGAAATTCAGTTTCAGTAAGAAACTCTGTCTCAAAAAATTAAAAGTGGAGAGCAGTCAAAGAAAACACCTGATGTCGATCTCATGCTTCCACACATATGTGCGCATCTGTGTATGTACATATACATACACACATACACATGCCACATACATTTAACACCACACAGAAAAAGATAAAATAAATAACTACATTTCTACTAGTTATGCCATACCAAGCTCTTAATGATCCAGAACTGAGACTTTTGAATCCTGCTCTTAATCCCTCTACCAATTACTTCTCAGTTCTTACTGATTCTGCCTGATTATTATATACAGTCATTCCTGCTTAATGCATGGGAGTGATGTTTCATTCTTTCTATCCCTATTTCACTCTTAATGGTCTCTGGGCACAGTCCTGCCCTCTTTCAGCCCTGCCTCCTCCTCCACAGTTGCAACATGAGAACACCTTTGAGACAGATCACAAACCAGGTAAGCCCTTGGCATCCCCCCCCGCCCGCCCCAGAATTGCCC
>NW_008356318.1:1968130-1983199 GCF_000622305.1 Nannospalax galili
CTTTTGTGCAGCCTCAAGTCAAATGTCTGGTATAACAATTTACATATCATCTCTTTTCTCCTGGATTCGGGATGTGATGCAACCTTAAATGCACTTAAAGTAACTGAAACAATAGCTGATCATGTGCTCAGCATCAATATGTTTAGTGTTCACCAAGGATTCATTGTTTCCCTGTGCAACTTGTGGGTGCCTCCTGGCTACAGTTCTCATTGAGGATGAAGAGTGCTGTAGGTAAGGGGATTCAATGAAAAATGATCATATCCTCTATACACAGGGATTGATGGGCTGCATTGACATGGAAGCACCCCTCAGTGGAGAGCCACTCAAGCATTTCAGAGAAGCTGGGAGAAGGAAAAATTGTCTGATTTTGCAGAAGAAATGGATGCCATAATCTAGATTCCACCCTGTGCTGCCACAGCAGCTAATTATGAACAGGTTAAACGTCCTCTGTGACCATTAGTAATCTATGCTAGTTGGCAAAGTGAGTTAAACAATAAATAGAACTATTTCTTTAAACTACAAAGTAAATAAGAAAGTATGTTTGAATTCTTCGATTTGCTAAATGAGAAATAACTTTTAATGTGCTAAAACTACTACATAAGATTCATGGACACATAGGACTATAGAAAATAGCAAATGTAGTAAAAGTCATTATAGTATGAACATCCTAATGACAAAGTGCCATAGAATTTAAATCGAAAAGGGTGAAAAATAGTATGCTATAAAAATTAAGACCTTTCCCAAGAGTAAACCTGTTAACAGCTCCAGTAGAACAGGTTTTGCGCACATATTGAAGTGAGCACCTACATACTCCGAGTACTCAACATATTGTCTATTTTGTAATAGGATATCTATTAGTGCTAATTAAAGGAAACAAGAGTATTTTAGGAAGTTTTATGAAAATAGGTTTTTCCAAGTTATAATTCTCTTTGTTTACCATGCAAAAAAACATCAAAAACCTCATGAAATTAAACGATGACATGAAATAAAGGGAAAGGAAGTGTATGTGATATGGAATTGCCAGATTGCTTTGGAGACCCCAATACTCAACTGGAATGGCTAAGTATATAATCTCACCATCTCAAAATGAACCTTTGATTGTAGATGATAGTCTCTTTAAAAGCCTTTAACACTCACTAAGAGTGATCTTGGAGCTCTGAAAAAAGATAGGGCTCATTCTAGGTCATTTCAGGGAGATTTTTCTTAGCACATAAGCCCAAGCATCAGTACGATGAGCTTTTTTTAAATATATATCAACCAGGAGACAGGTACTCCCTGACTTCTTGTCATCACACATTCTGCCCTTAACAACCCACATGTGCTCAGGAACAGATAGGGACTATAGTTTCATTAACCACAGGCAGACTCTAACCTCCTAAACTAAAGGGAGTCATTTTTTAAAATTTGTTCAATATTCAGAATAGCAACTGAGGAAAAATGGAAAAATATTACTGAGAAAAAGTTCATATAATAGAATGAGTGGAGGTATTCATGAATTAGAAGATGCAGTATAATTAAATGGGCACTAACTTCAAATTGATTTATAGATATAATAAAATTCCAATAAAATGACCTAGCAGAATTTTTCTTTTCTAGAAATTGACAAGTTAATTCTAAAATTGAAGTCCAAAAGTCAGTGTGGTAACGTGGGTAGGAGGCTGGACTCCCAAGTGAAAGTGAAATTGAAGTGCAAACAACCTGTATCAAGTAAAACAATTATTGAAACGGAGATGTTAGAAGACTGATAGTAACTGATTTCAAACTAAGACAGTTTAGTTGGTGAGAGGACAGACATACAAACCAGACTCCACAAATAGCTGCATGTATGAAGTCAAGTGATGTTTAGCACATATACTAATGTAATTTAATGAGGAAGAAAAGATATCTTTTAAACAACTGCTAAAGATACTGATATTCAAAAGATTCTAGGCTACTAACTATAGCTAAAACTATAACTTTTAAAAGAAAACCTAAAAGATTTTTTTGATCTTTCAATAGGTAAGAACTTGTAAGGAAAGACAAAAACGCATGAACAAACAGATAAATTAAAATTCATCAAAACTACACATACAGTTGTTGGACCAGGCAGCTCCAAATCCAGCTTTCTACTTGGTGCACCCTATGACCATTTCTCTGTGACAGTGGAAAGTGGGGTGTAGCCACTAGAGGGCGGTAGAGCAACGCTGAAGGATGACGGTAGCATGCACTTGTTGGAGTGAAAGAAATAAACGTAGACCAGGAACGCAAAAAACACTCCTCATACATATCTATTTAAATTAAATTTTAAACACTTAAAGTTTTAATTTTAAAATTAAATTAAATGAAAAATTTACTTTCTCAATCTTCAAGTCACATTTCAAGCATTCGTGTGGTTAGCCAATTGCTACCACAATTGCTACCGAATGAAACTAGGCAGAGACAAAGCATCACCTCCTTAATCACCAAAAATTCTATGGACAACATTGCTGAATGTCCTTTTAGTGTCACTAGACACATGGCTGTATACATTTGTATACAATGGAGTGTTGGTACATGCTTGTAATCCCAGCACTAGGGAAGTTGGGGTAAGAGGATCACTGTGTTTGAGGCCAGCCTAGAATACATAGCAAGAATCTGTTTTTTAAAAATTGTCAAATTGTGCATTCAGAACTAGTAAATTTTGTAATAAAAACCATGAATGAAAATATCATCAATATAAACTTAGCAAAGCAGTATTTGTCTTTGATTTGATTAAATAGTCATTAGTGAACTAGTCTAGGGTTTTAGAATTCTTTATCACTGAAACTGCAACATTAACAAAAGAAAAATCTTGCAAATGTCAGTGTCACCGTCCCTCCTTGCTTTCAGCAGAGGCGAGCAGTGCTGAGTGTTCAGTGTTCCACCGAACATCCCAGTTCTGAGTTTCCACTGTTAAACTAGGGTTTTCAGCTCTTTTCTTGCTTTAGAAAATTACCCATGTTCATCAGAGATTTCAACAATTTTAACCATTTTTTTCAATGCTGTTGTGAAATCCGATATGTCATCCATTTGATGATGTTCTTCTAGGGTAGTTTAAAGAATTGGGTAAACTATGTGGATGCATGACATGAAATCTTTCTATGTATCAAGTTCAACCACCAGATGCTGACAGACTATTTTTCTGAGAAATATGAGCAAAGCCATTGAGACACCTCTGTGTGGCAGCTGGGGGGCCAGAGCCCCCCCCTCATTGTTACTATTCTATTTACCAAATTGTATCCTGAGCATCTGAAAAGTACCTGTCACACAGCAAACTTCTGAGGAGTGACTCAGGTAGCAGGGAAGTCTTTTGTTGGTGCTGGTTTTGGAAGCACAATGTTTATCACTAGCACACAACTGAAATGAATAGAAAAATGCATAGCCATTATTTCTATTTTACTGAGACATTTTCCTCAAATTGATTTAGATTGAGTACCTGGCTAGTTTCTCAATTTCAAGCTCTATGTACTATGGCAAGGGCAGACTATATGACACATTCTAGGTTCTTAAATTAGCAAATAATAAGCTTATCTCTTTATATGTTGTTGAGCATTGAGGCTGACAGTCTGAAATACAACCATGGAAAATCCCTACCCTTCTTCCCAAAGTGCCCCATGGTTCATAGATCACTGTGCTTAAGTCAAATGATGCTTCTTCTCACAACTGATATTCCTAGGCCCACCTTACACACTTTAGCACAAGAATTATCATTTAAACAGATGTCCAAACCAGAAATCAAGAAATTATCAGATTGTCCCCTCTTTGATGCTTTCTAAAGACACAGATCTCCTCTCCCTCACTAGTGCATTTTACACAGGAAGGCCCCCAGTTGAGAACATAACAAGGCTGGAAGTGGATAGAAACAGGAAGAGCAGATAGAAAATTAGATTGTTAGGAAGATGGTGGCTCTTATGACACTTGTTAAAATTGTGGTGAAAATTTCTTAGAGGAAACAGTATGAAGCTCAGATTCTGAGAGTTTAAAGTAGTTGGAGTGATGTATCTTGGTGTCTTTGTCATTTGCCTTTCCTAAGGCGAAAATGCAAAGGCAGAGACTATACGATAATCATTCTCTCCCTCCCTCTCCTTCCCTCTCCCTCTCCCTCTCCCTCTCCCAGGGTAAGAATTTTTTGGTGGTAAAGATATATAATGTCAACTCCCAGGAAAGTCCAATTATACAATATCTAGTAACTTTACACTTACCATGTCTATTCCGTTCCCCATCTGGATGTCAAAGTTTGTTTCTGCAAATAAGATTTTCTCTTCTTTTCCCCCTTAAATACTTTTAATAATTCTACTTGCAATTAATTAGTATGGATAAAATTTTAAAAATCTTATAATAACAAGAGTTGGTGAGGACCTGAAAAATTAGAATCCTTTCTTTTATAGTTTAATGTATTTTAATAGCAAACTTACAAGAACAGCACAGAAGACAGACAACATTAAAGACATATTTGCATGTAGGAAACTCAGAAAAGTATAGTGAATGAATGGAATCTACTATAAGATTAAAATGCTAAAAACACCATTTAGTTGCCATCAATAAGAAATTTACATATTTAAGAATCCAAATGCTGACATAGTCCAGAAAATTTTAACAGATTTATTCATAATTGTTATATAATGTTGTACTCTTGAAACTTGTTCACTGAAACATTTTGACTTGCATTAATGCTTCCCATCCCACTTTTATATTAAAAATTCACATACAAATGAGAATGAAAAATTGCCAATACCTGCTTTCTGTCCCTATTTTTCATCTCACAGTCATATACTTAGGTACATTTGATCCCATGGATAAAAATATCCAACATTCAGAACTACGTTAACAGGAAGAAGAGGGGGAAATTTTTTTAGAATGAAATGTTTCCTCTCATAGTGCATTCTTAACACGTTCATGTATGCGGTGTGCTAGCTGGGTATCTTTTGGCATATTTCTTACACATTGAGCATGGATAGCACACAGGTTGGTAGCTTCAAAAACACTAACTAGATAGGCCTCATTTGCCTCCTGCAAAGCACCAGTAGCTGCACTCTGGAAGTGCAGATATATTTTGATGTCCTGAGCAATTTCTCACACCAGACATTAGAAGGATAGTTTGCGAATTATAAGTTCAGTGGACTTCTGATAGTGTCTAATTTCATGGAGTGCCACAGTACCAGGCCTGTAGCAATGAGGTTTCTTCACCCCTCCAGTAGAGGGTGCACTCTTGTGATCAGCTTTTGTAGCCCATTGTTTTCTGGGTGCTTTACCACCAGTGGATTTGCAAGCAATGTGCTTTGTATGAGTCATGGCCCAGACACCTCCTTATTGATCATCCTTTGGCTGGAGCTCCACGAGTGAGAGGCATGGTGTTAGAGACCTGGCAGCCAAAAATTAGAGCCCTTGAATGCTACCTGGGAGAATATAAAATAGCATATCCAATTTGGAAAATAACCTGCCAGTTCTTCAAGTGATTTAATGCATATAGCTTTGAAATTCCATGCCTGGGTTTATACCCAAGAGAACTGAAAACATGTCCACAAAGAAACATATACATAAACATTTATGGCAACATCAATTATAAGAGCCAAAATGTGGAAGCAATTTAAATGCCCATGAATGGACAAGTGGATAAACAAAATATAGTACATCAGAAAAGTCATATTATTTGATTGTAAAAGTAAGACAATAATACACAGTACATCCTACAATATGGCAAAGCTTGAAAACATTCTAAGTGAAAAGATGCCAGTCAGAAAAGACCACATTATTTTATGGTTCCATTCCCATGAAATGGGAAGATTTGTAGATAGTACATACTTAGTGGGTGTTTAGGACATACTGTCCCTGGTGTTCCAGAAAGCTGCACATGAGCATCAGACTCCTACATGTCTTCTGCTGGGAATATGCTTCACAATGGTCTTTTCATTTCAAAGTCTGCCAGGTAAAGGCCTGGTCATTCTCCAGTTATTTCCACCAGCCATCTCTGTGGAACCTTCGCTCAACTGTCCAGAACCTTCACTCAACAGCCTCAGAATCAACCAACTAATTTCTCTGTTGTCTCTCATCAGAAACTTGTGTTGGCTTTTGTCAAAATTATTGGGTCTCCTTTATTTCCCTCTTTCCTCTCTCATTAGTTTGAGCTTGTTGGAGGTGGGAATATGTCTTTTTGTTCTTCTGTATCTTCTTTTTACTTGATTCTGTGGAGTAACACATGCCTACTAGTTTTTACCTGCCAAATACCAGAGCCTGGAAGTCATATCATGTTTCATGCTTACAGGCTACCCTTGCTGCTCTCTGGTCCTGTGTGTTCTAATGGTGGACAATCGTTTTATAGATTGCCAATCCAAATGCTGAAGACAAATTTTGAATTCTGAACCAGGTTGCCACACTTTGGGCTGTTCTGTATACTTTGCCTGTCTCTGCAGGATCTGGACCCCTGGAGGTTGACTGTATACTGACCTGAGAAGTTGACAAGGCTTCCCTGGTTTAAATTCAAGAGTTCATGCCCTGATTTCTACTTTGCTCTGAAATTGATAAGAGCAAAACCGCTAACCCCTATATTCTGCCTAAGATATGTCAGTTCAGTTTCTCATCCTCCCATTCAGGTCGGTCTTTTACTCCATGTTATCTACATCTTGGCACAGTTTCCTCTAACTCTAACCCCTTCCTCACGTAATAGTACAATATTCTCTTATCCTTTTCCAAGACTTGACTAGGTACTCTTTCTCTTTGTAACTTAAATTTCCTTAATAACATGCGCTTAACAGACTCTCTTGCATGTGTTACCTGTGTCTCCTCCTTCCCTTGGCCTTCAGGCTAGAGCTCACCAATGTTGCTTCCTGATTTGAGATACGTAGATGATTTTCACTTGCTGACATATCCCCAAAGGATTTACCTGAATGATGGGTTGTAGCAAACACAAAATAAGATATTGATTAGTTGTCATTTGTGATTTATAACCCATCCCTTTTATTTGTACTTAATAACATATATCACAATGCCAATAAACACAAAGTTATAAGAATAACTAGACTCACCATTTTAAAATCAATCTTCTTAAGTGACTATTTCATCAACTCCAATAATTTCTTATTAATAGTGAATTAATTGTGCCAGTCCTCCAAAGTGGCTATAGCACAAACATGATTTGTGAAGGCCTACTTCTATGTTGGATCCTCAGGTCATAGGTAGAAGAAGTATATCATATTTGTCCCTCAAGATGCAACATTTAGTAGACTTCCTGATTATGGCTGGTGAATAATATGTATAATCTGTGACTCTCTGGTGAATCATAAAATGAAATTAATTTCCAAATTCTCTAGTTGGCCTGAAAATAAATACGATATTGAGTCTGTCTTTAGTCAACTATTTTCAGACATCTCCAGCTGCCTAAAGTCAATTCATAAGGCCAAGTTTTTAGAGTTTTGTACTCTTTTATAAGGTGTTTTAGATGTCATTCAGGAGAGGAATATACAACATACATGATGTTGGTACACTCATGATTATTGCTAGTTTTACATACTGGTGAGTGCTTTGTTATTATGTGTGTCTTTTGAGTATCCATACATAATCTACTAGGTGAACACATATGTCTATTGTATATTGTTTTGGTCAGATGTTTACATAATAATGTATTTAGAGGAATACTTCCTCAAGAAACTCATGATTACAAATAATACAGTGGAAACATCATCTATCTGACAGATAATGAACCTAACACTGTGATCATACGTGTTTAACCTATAACTTTAGCCTACTTACTCTGCTTTGCTGAGCCTATACAATGGGGTTGAACAAATAATCTCTAATAACCGCACTGACTGTAAAATTCTTGATTCTAACAAGTATTGAGAAAACTTAGAGTGCATTCCTATATTGTGTCCATGTCAGTCTATTCAGACAGCTATAACAAATATCATGAATTGAGTTTCTTATAAAAAATAGAATTGTATTTCTCATAGTTCTTGAGACCAAGAAGTCCTCATTTGTGATGGTTTTACCATTAAAATCTAAATACTTAACTCTTAATGTTGTCACCAGATTAAGTTTCAGCATAGGAATTTTGAAGAGACACAAATATCCAGACCATATCAACTTATAAAATGAGAATAAACTGGGGTGAGTCCAGGTCTAATGTCCTTCAAGGAGATATGACATAAATTATACTGATAATGGAGCTAGAGAGATGGCTTGGCAGTTAAGAACACTGGCTGCTCTTGCAGAGAACCTGGGTTCAATTGACAGCACCCACATGGTAGCTAACAACTGCCTGTAACTCCAGTTCTAGGGGAATTCGTTTCTCTCCTCTGACTTCCGCAGGCATTGCACAACATGGGTACACTTATACTCATGCAGGCAATATGTTCATACACACGAAATAAAACATAATAAAATAAAAATAATTATACTGGTAAATTGCCATGTGCTATTTGTGCTTTTTGAGAGCTGACTCTGAGAACAAAAGATCCCTTATCACAGACTCAAGCATGTTTATCTCAAATGTCATCAGAAACATTTTCCTGGGGCAGCCTGGTCCCCTTCCTCTGTGACAAGGACAAAAAAATAACAGCAATCAGCTAAGGATATTAAAAGCACATCTTTGAAAATAGCAAGAAAGTAAACCATTTCCAACATAGCTTACTATTGCTTATCCTATAGTATTCCTGCTGTGGGAACTAGCCAGAAGCTCGCTCATAAAGAGAATGCCCTGCTTTGTCTGGAAATCTATCTGGAACTACAGAATAATAGTTTATGCTAAGTGTTCCAATCACCTGATTTGAGAGTGTTACTTTTGCCTCGTCTCCCAGTGAGGTTACTCTAGTCGTCTCTTCTGGCTGTTATAAGCACCTGATGTGATGATGTTTTGCTATCCACTCATTCTATCTATCTACTACTTAATATTTGTTCTTTATATTTTGCTTGCCTACATGCTTAATGAACTCACTTATTTGAACCCCAAAGCATGGCTACTGTGTATCATTTTCCATATGGAACAGGAGAAAAGACTGCTGCCTTAGCTCTTAGATCACAGGAAACACTGGATTTGCTTATTAATTACTATACAAAATGTGCATGTAGTCTGTGGCAAGAAAATTAGTAACTACAAGAATTCCAAGTTTTCCACATGCTTGGTGCATATAGATTGGGCCTTTTGGTAGATGAAGATTAAGAACCAGATCTGATATTTTGGGGAACTATAATGAGTTTGAATAAAGCTGTGCCTCCTATGGCATTTAGGAATCATAAGTCATTTGGCATTCTATTCTCATCTGTCACAATAAATGTTAGGATGTACTGGTCTAACTCACAGAGTAATTAGCTGGGATCTCAAGCTAAGGGAAGACTAACCATTGAGGACAAGCAAATAGATTCACTGTAAGAAAAAGAGATCGAAAGCCAGGTATTGACATGCATAGTTTAATTTATGGAGGTTACAAGTGAGGGGAAATCACATATAGTGATGCCTCTTCTCTCAGGAAGAATGAGTCAAGGCTATCAATTAAGAACAAAAAGGGAAGGAAGTGTAGGAGGGTTTGAAGAGGGGATGAGTTATGAAATAAATTATCTGATTGTGTGGAAAATGAGCTTACTGGGGAAAAATAGCAGATATTCCAGGAAGTACTATGTGTCCACCTGGCATTTAGGCTCATGAATTTAAATGCATGAGTTTTCCATGGTCTAATTCTAGACACAAAATAAGGTGATATTATAATTCAACCAGGGACTTTTTAATGATGATACACTTGAAAGAGAGAGCATCAAGTAAGTGATACTAATGATGGACTATAGTATCAGAGATTGGAAAAAAGGAAAGAAGGTAGAAAATGGCTGTGCCAGAAGTGGACAGAAAATCAATATGAAAAATTGTGGTAGTGAAAGAAGTTATCAATAGAATAGGCAAACTCAAAAAAGCAGAAAGTTGGAGCTGGAGAGATGGCTCCGCACTTAAAACACCAATGTCTAATCTTACAGGGTTCAATTCCCAGCACCCACACAGCAGCTAATAACTGTCGGTAACTCATGTTCCAAGGGATTCAACCAGTGCCCTCTTCTATCTTCCTTGGGGACTGTATGATGCAGGTGTGCTTACATACCTGCAGGCATAACACTCATACACATAAAATAAAAATAAATACATCAAAAAATTTAAACAGAAAGTGATAGAAATAGGATCTCTGAGATTATGAATTAATAATGTCAGGGCTCACAATATATTCTAAGAGTGGCATCTGAGGTGGTGTAGAAGAAATAGTCTCTGAGACTGAGGTGGTTCAGAAATTAAGGTGCTAGCATTTTAAATGGGTCATCCATATAGATGTTGGCCTCCCTGTAAATGACAGCAATAGAGATGATAAGAGAGATGCTGAACCTTTGGGTATATGTCAAAGAGTGGTGTAACTGGGTCATATGGTAGGTTCATTTTTAGTTTTTTAAGAGCTCACCACACTTTTTTCCATAGGGGTTGCACGAGTTTGTGATATCACCAGCAGTGAATGAGCGTTCCCCTTTCTCCACATCCTTGCCAGCATTTGTTATCATTTGTTCTCTTGATCCTAGCCAGTCTGATTGGGGTAAGGTGATACCTTATGGTGGTTTTAATTTGCATTTCCCTTATTACTAACGATGTTGAACAATTTTTGAGGTGTTTCTTAGCCATCTTTATTTCTTCCTTTGAGAACTCTGTTTAGATCTTTAGCCCATCTTTTAATTGGGTTATTTGGTTTCCTGATTCTTTGTTTTTTGAGTTCTTTATATATTCTGGTTGTTAGACCTCTGTCAGATGTGTCTCTGGTAAAGATTTTTTCCCATTCTGTGTGTTTTCTCTTCACTTTTCTGAATGTTTCTTTTGCTATACAGAAGCTTTTTAGTTTAATGAGGTCCCACTTGTTGATTGCTGACCTTAATTCCTGAGCAACTTCTGTCTGATTTAGAAAATCCTCTCTACACCTATATCTTCTAAGTTACTACCAATATTTTCTTCTAATAGTTTCAGGGTTTCCAGTTTCACATTGAGGTCTTTGATCCATTTGGAGTTGACTTTTGTGCAAGGTGAAAGATAAGCATCTAGTTTCATTCTTCTATAGGTGGAGAACCAGTTTTACCAGCATCATTTGTTGCAGATGCTGTATTTCCTCCATTATATGTTCTTGGCACCTTTGTCAAATATCAGGTGGCTGAAATTGCATGTACTCGGGTTTGGATCTTCAATGATGTCCATTGATCTATGTGTCTATTTTTGTGCCAGTACCATGCTCTTTTTATGACTATAGCTCTATAGTATACTTTGAGACCTGGTATAGTAATCCTCCCAACATTGCTCTTTGTGCTCAGGGTTGCTTTGGCTATTCGGGGTCTTTTGTGCCTCCGCACGAATTTAAAGAATTTTTTCTAATTCTGTGAAGTATGTTGTGTGGATTTTTATTGGGATTTCACTGAGTCTATATATTGCTTTTGGTAGGATGATCATTTTAACAATATTAATTCTTCCAATCCATGAGCATGGAAGGGCCTTCTATCTCCTGGTATCTTCCTCAATCTCCTTAATGATTTAAAACTTTCATTGTAGAGATCTTTGGTGTCTTTGGTCAGATTTATTCCTAGACTTTTATATTTTTTTGCAGCAATTGTTATTGGGAGCATTTCCCTGAATTCTTTCTCCAATTGCTTGTTATTGGTATACAGAAAGGCTACTGATTTTTGATTTTATACCCTGCCACTATACTGAAAGTGTTGATCAGTTCTAGGAGTTTTCTGGTGGAACTTTTGGGATCTCTTAGGTATAGTATCATATCATCTGCAAAAAGTGATAGTTTGACCTCTTCTTTTCCAATTAGTACTCCCTTAATTTCCTTCTCCTGTGTTAATGCTCTAGCAAGAGTTTCAAGTACTATGTTGAAAAGGAATGGAGATGGTAGACATCTGTGGCCCAAATTATCTCTGGGTCTCCTGCACAGACAAACCATATAATATATTTTATGTGAGTTTATTAACTTACAAAGGAACGAGTACTCAGTGCCTAGCCCCATGCCGCAGCGACTCAGAGCCCACCTTATCAGATCATGCCATGCCCATAGCCCCTCGCTACCATTCGCTCATGCCTCTGGGGCCAGTGATCTTGCCACAGGTCCACAGGGAGTCAGTCCATTCTTTCAGCTGTTGCGTGGTGTTCCCATGGCCTGTGTGCTTCCCCACAGCTCACAGCTTCCCCATGGCCTGCGGCTTCTGTCCCAAGATGGCTCCCAGCTTCTCTTCCTAGATCCCACTCCATTTCAGGCCCCGCCCATTGGAGGAACCAGCCAATCGGGAGACACTCCACCCCTTTCCTCCACTCTTACAATCTTTCTGTCCATCTTCCGCTAAAGTCCCTGAGCCTTGGAGGAGGTGATAGATGTAGGGTGATCTCTCTTGTATCATGGCAGAGAGTGGCTTCTTCGGCCTCCCCATTAGTTGTCTTTTGGCCGTGGTCACTGATCTATCTCAGTGGTGTTTCTTCCACTATAAAGACAAATGTAAGGAAGTAGGCACATTTAAACAAACATGAATGTAAATACAGATGCCTAGAAGATATCCCAGTAGGTGTACTATATTTATTAAAGAATATGCTCATGATGGCTTCTTCATTAGGGCCTGTAGCCTTTCTTGACAAAAGGTGTTGGCCTGGTCTTTTTTATATTTCTTATAGGGTGTTCTGTTATTTCACAGACACATTTTACATGCTGGTCAGAATCCTTTAGATTTGCCAAAGCCTCTCTTACTTTACAAAGATCCTGTCTCATCAAAGGGCTTAGTAAAGCCATTAAAGCCCCATACCATTCTCAAGGTCCCAGTTGAATTAAGCTTTCTTTCATATCTCTGATGAACACAGTCTCATCTGGCCCAGTGAACTGGCATCATATATTACTTTTCTCATACCTAGTTCTCTCAGTAATGCCTGCCCCTCCTTTATAGTCCTCCAGCCCCTGCTAATCATGTTAGTCTCCCTTGGTGACAACCATGTATCTTTAATGCCTTCAACCAGTCATGCCATTAAGGACTGCTCCCCCCTGCATTGGCCTAGGTTGAACAGCCTATATCACAAGGATGGAAGGGTGGTTATATAACTCAGCTATGAAGCTTCTGAAGGACTTAGACTGACGTTAGTTGCTCCCATATCCCATACTCTCACAAGCCACGTGGCCAGGGGCTCTCTGCTTTCTTGCTTGTAAGTTTTGCCTAGCTTTAACACTTCCAGCATGGAATATTTCCTAGCTATAGTACAGATAGCTTTTTCTTCCTTTTTACTATTATCTGTCCTTTTCTCTGAATCCTTGAACTTTACACAAGTCAAAGTGTCCCACCTTTCCTCTGTCTCCAGCTCTGCACCTGGGTCTGTCTTTCCAGCTTTTCCCACCTGGGGCATATCTTTTATCATGCAAAGTGGCTGCTCTATTTTTCTGGGAGCTCCCTTTAGGTTCAGAGCAGATAAAAGATCTTCTAACTTTTGGGTAACTTTTAACAAATCTTCACATACCCGCAATATATCCCCACATTTACAACATAGCTGTGACTCCCACTTTTCCGTGGCTGGCCTCTTTTTAGTAACCCATTGCAAAAACCACATCAGCATTGCCATTAGTGCTCTTCTAAAACTCATTCTCAGTTTCGTCATATCCTGTCAGACTACACCAATCCTGTGGCCCAAATTCTCTGTGGGTCTCGTGTGCAATCAGACAAACCATATAATATATTTTATGTGAGTTTATTAACTTACAAAAGAATGATTGCCCAGTGCCAAGAATGAGTGCCACACCCACTGCCACAACTCAGAGCCCACCTTATCAGACCATGCCAAGCCTAAAGCCCGGTTAGCATTTGCTCAAGCCTCCAGGGCCAGTGATCTCGCCCCAAGTCCACAGGGAGTCAGTCCATTCTGTCTTTCAGCTGTTGCGTGGTGTTTCCACAGCCTGTGTGCTTCCCCAGGGCTCACAACTTCCATCCCAAGATGGCTCCCAGCTGCCCTTCCTAGTGCCTGCTCCATGTCAGGCCCCACCCATTAGAGGAACCAGCCAATTGGGAGACAAAATCTGTGTCTGGTTCCTGATTTTAATGGGAATGCTTCCAGTTTTTCTCCATTTAGAAGGATGTGGGCTGTGGGTTTGTTGTATATAGCTTTATTTATGTTGAGGTATATTCCCTCTAGTCCAGTTCCCTCTAAGACTTTGAACATAAATGATTGTTGAATTTTGTCAAAAGCCTTTTCTGCATCTATTGAGATGACGATGTGGCTTTTTGTCTTTGAGTACATTTATATGATTAATGACATTTATTGACTTGCATATATTGAACCATCCCTGCATTTCTGGAAAAAAGCCTACTTGATCATGGTGAATGATCTTTTTCATGTACATCTGTATGCAGTTTGCAAGTATTTTGTTGAGGGATATTTGTTTTTTCGTTTTTTTTTTTTTTTTTTTTTTTTTCTTGACGGTCTCCCCGTAAGATATGGGTCTATAGTTTTCTTTTTTGGTTGCGTCTTTACCAGATTTGGGTATTTGAATGATGCTGGCTTCATAGAAGGAATTTGGGAGTTCTCCCTCTGTTTCTATCATTTTGAATAATTTATGTAGTATTGGTTTGAGGTCTTTTTTAAATGTCTGGTAGGATTCTGCTGTAAATCCATCTGGGCATGGACTTTTTTATTTTGGAGGCTTTGTATTACTGTTTCAAATTCCTTATATGTTATGGGTCTGTTTAAACTGTTGATCTCTTCTTGGTTTAACTTTGGAGCCTCCCATGATTTCAGATATCCATCCATTTCTTTCAGATTTTCATATTTAGTAGCATATAGGTTCTTAAAATATTTCCTTATACTGGTTTGGATCTTTTGGGTGTCTGTTGTGATGTTTCCCCTTTCATCTCTGATTTTGTTTATTTGAATTTGTTCTTTCTTTCTTTTGGTTAACTGGGATATGGGTCTGTCTATCTTGTTTAGCTTTTCAAAGAACCAGTTCTTCGATTCATTAATTCTTTGTGTTGTTTTCTTTGTTTCTATTTCATTAATTTCTGTTCTGATTTTTGTTATTTCTTCTTTTCTGCTGGGTTTGGGTT
>NW_008356318.1:1983279-2040795 GCF_000622305.1 Nannospalax galili
ACGCCAAGAGGCCTGAGGATAGTAGTGCCAGGACTGCTTTTAAAGCGCGCGAGAAGTTTTGTTGTGTTGTATTGCCCTTTTCATTGAATTCCAGGAATTCTTTTATTTATTTCTTAATTTCTCCTTTGACCCACTCATTGTTATGGAGTGTGTTCTTTAATCGCCATGAATTTGTGGAGTGACTAGGGCTTTGTCCAGTGTTGATTTTGAGCTTTATTCAATTGTGCTCCTATATGCATGGACTTATTTCAATTTTTTTGTATTTGTTGAGGTGTTTTTTGTGGCCCAGTATGTGGTCAATTTTTGAAAAAGTTCAATGGTCTGCTGAATAGAGAGTATATTCTTTGGTGGGTGCTTGGGTGGAATATTCGAAAGATTTCTGTTAGGTCCCTTTGATATATGGTATCAGTTAATTCAGATGTCTCTCTGCTTATTCTTTCTCCAGTTGACCTGTCTAATGGAGACAGTGGGGTATTGAAGTCCCCTATTATTACTGAGTTGAAGGTTAATCTTGTCTTAAAGTCCTATAGTGTTGTTTTAATGAATTTGGGTGCATCAGAGTTTGGTACATATATGTTAAGGATTGTAATATCTTCTTGGTTAACTGTTCCTTTGATCAAAATGAAGTGACCCTCCTTATATCTCTTCTGAATGAAGTGACCCTCCTTATCTCTTCTGATTAGTTTTACTTTGAAGTCTATTTTGTCAGATATTAGAATTGCATCCCCTGCTTGTTTCTTAGTGCCTTTTGCTTGGAATATTCTTTTCCATCCTTTTACCTTAAGGTAGTGCCTGTTCTTGAAGATGAAATGGGTTTCTTGAAGACAGCAAGGGATGGATTTTGTTTCTTAATCCATTCACTTAGCCTGTGTCTTTTGACTGGGGAGTTCAGTCCATTGATATTTATGGTTGTTATTGAAAGATGTGCATTGGTTGCCATCATTTTGATTGTTGTTTGCATTCTTGGTCTAATTTTTGTTTCCACATTATACCTTCATTAGTTATCCCGCCCTGGGGTATACTGTTTCTCTCTCCCCTCCCTGTATTGCTTCAGGTATTCTTCGAAGTGCTGGTTTTGTGGACATATATTCTTTCAGGCTATTCATGTAATAGAAGATTTTTCTTTCCCTCTCAACTATAATAGACATTTTTGCTGGGTAAAGTATTCTGGGCTGGCATCTATTGTCATGTAGAACTGGAAATACCTTGGTCCAGGCTCTTCTGGCTTTCATAGTTTGCATTGATAAGTCAGCTGTAATTCTGATGGGCTTTCCTTTGTATGTGACTTATTTTTCTGTAGGAAACCAGGATGCCAGGCCCTAGGGTGAGGTGAGCCTAAAACTTATAGGTCCAGGCTGCATTCTCTGCTAAAAGGGAGGGGCACTGAAAACAGTGGCTCTGATAATCCCTGCCTTGCACATTGCTTTTAGTGTTTCAAAGCCAAAAGGACTATGCATTCTAAGTTCAGGGTTGTCAGCTACTGCACGGCCAGCTGGGATGTGAACTGGAAAGAACTGAGGGGATGGATATGGCAAGGGAGCCAGAGGTTCTCTAGAGAAAGTGTCTCCTGTGATCAGATTTTGAAACATGGGAAGGAGAGATTCAGGGTCAGAAGCAGAGGATGAAGTATAAGAAACATATGCCATGGGGAATGCCGAGGGACAAGGGAACATGGGGAGAAATCCTAAAGTGGGGGCCACCTCCCCCTCTCTAATAGAATTAGAGGGGAGTGGTTGCATTCCCAGAGGCTGTGCCACAGCAGGAGGGAGTGCAGGCAGCTTCACAGTACCCCCGAGTAGCAGCCTGAGAAGGTTCCTGCTGTTGGGCTGTTGTGGAGGGAGGACTGGCAGGGGGAGGGAGCAGAGGTGGAGGTGGCTGGGCTGCAGAGGGAAGGGGTTCCTCTTCTATTTGGAGACACTGGCAAAGAGCAGACCAGAGAGGGAAATAGAAGACAAGAACAGTCTTTCCCTGCTTTTGATAATTCTGTACATTGTCTCCTACTCTTTTCCAAGATTCCAAGTCAATAGTTCCTGTAGCAGGAAACCAAGAATTACATTCTATAGTAATATCTAAAATGCCTTAATCTGCATTTCTGTATATTTAATTCCTCTAGACTTTAGCATGCATTTAAGAATAGATTGGAAGTGAGACTGGTCTGGAGAGAGAGAATTATCCATATTTACAATTGCCCCTTACCTACGAACCAGCATGACAAAGGGATCCGATCAGCCGAAAGGGGGAGAATTGCTCTGTCTGCAGCAAAGCAGAGGTCCGAGAAGGTCCCTGTTTCAATGGGAAAAACAAAAACAAAAACAAAAAAACCTTTGAGGTATTTCTATCTCTTCTTTCTTTCAAAATGTAATATTTTCTTGACAGATGGGATCAGCCTTCAGTCCCTACGTTATCTTGGAGATGCAGGGAACCTATTACCACCATCACAATTTCCATTCTCCTTGGTCTCAGCACAGTAAGCACTGGGACAGGCATCACCTCTTATGTTCTTTCTAATTCCAGATACTCAGAGCTCCATGCCACCATTGAAAAAGACATCAGAGACCTCCAAAAGGTAATAACTGATCTTGCTAATTTCCTTGATTCCCTCTCTGAAGTAGTCCTCCAAAATAGACGGGGACTTGATTTACTTTTCCTACAACAAGGAGGGCTATGTGCCACCCTAAAAGAGCAATGCTGTTTTTATGTTAGTAAAACAGGAGAGGTTAAAAAGGCATAAAAAAAGTCCTAGAGGGGCTTGAAAAACGAAAAAAGGAACAAGAACAACAAAACAGCTGGTTCTCGTTCTCTGCCTCTTCCTGGGCTCCTTACCTCCTCCCTCTTCTTGGACCAGTAATTTTTCTCCTCCTGTTGTTGTCTCTGGGGCCCTATCTTTTCAACAAAATTGTCGCTCTGATCAAAAAGCAAGTAGATTCCCTATTAGCAAAGCCCATACAGGTACATTATCATCGCCTGGACCTGCAAGATGGAGCCCATGATGAAATGATACGTTATGGCGACGCTTTCAGTCGCACCCCCTGAGAGCTGAGTTGGACAGTCAGTGACGGGTATGAGAGTGACTCCCCCCAAAAAACCACCTAAGACAGGAGGGCCACCTGAGCTGCTGCCTAATCCCATGACGCATGTGTAAACTGGGGATGATCATTTCAACCTAAGACAGGCGCAACTCCCTAGGGGTTATAATTCTCATGGCTCCAACTTATTAATTCTCATGGCTTTTACATATAAACAGAAAAGTGGGAGATGTGGGAGACCATGCTGCCTGGCAGCCCTCCCTGCCCTACAGGGCAAGCAGCCTCCAGAGAACTTGCTGATCAGTCCTCCCTGCCCCCTAAGATAAGCAAACTTTCCGATGACTCAAGATAAGCCTGGCTAGCTCAGTCAGTAGAGCATGGGACTCTTAACCCAGGGTCGTGGGTTCGAGTCCCTGTTCGGGTGCCAGTTGTGGGGACTCGGGTTTGCTTTGCTTAGCGGGGGGCCTGCTGGCTTTGGGGCAGAGGGTCTGATTGGCGACAGAGTCAAACTCTGGGACCTGTGTCTTCCCAACAAGACAATTTATTTTAGAATTCATATGGTTTTTATACACCCCAAGGAACTAGCAGTCACGTGGGATATGACAGTCCCATACAAAGATTTAGGGTACAAAGAAACAGGACATTTAGTCTGTTAGTTGGCACCAGGATTCTTAAACTTTTACTCAAGGTTATCAATGCCCATCCAGTAATTTATTGGCCACAATGTTTTCTTTCTTAGAGCTAAAAGCATGGTAAACTTTTAGCTTTTAGCTCAGGAGTAAATCTTTGACCTGGCCTAATCTCTTAGCCAGGGATAGCTAAGTTATTTGTTAAGGACAAGGAGATGAGCTAAGGGTTGTTGACCAAGACGCTTTCCCACAGAGCAGGGAGCCTGCACTTTTATGACCAGGCCGCCTCCTCCTGTCAGCCCAACAGTGTTCTGCAAGGCAGGGATTATCAGAGCCACTGTTTTCAGTGCCCCTCCCTTTTAGCAGAGAATGCAGCCTGGACCTATAAGTTTTAGGCTCACCTCACCCTAGGGCCTGGCATCCTGGTTTCCTACATTTTTCTTTTGCTGCTTTCACTATTCTCTATTTGTTCTGTACATTTAGTGTTTTGACTATGATATGTCATCGGAAGTTTTTTTTCTGATCCTGTCTATTTAGTGTTCTATGTGCTTCCTGTATTTGTATGGGGATTTCTTTCCTTAATTTCAGGAAATTCTCTTCTACAATGCTATTTAAGGTCTGGTCAAAACCATTGACCTGAAATTCTTCTCCTTTTGTAGAGACACTTGTACAACCATGTTTGTTGCTGCTTTTTTCACCATAGCGGTGAGATGGATGCAACCTAAGTACCCCTCAACTGACAAGTGGTTAACGAAAATGTTGCATATTTACACATTGGAGTTCTATTCAGCAGTATAGAAAGATGAAATAATGAAATTTGCAGGCAAATGGATGGATCTAGAAACTGTTATACTAAGTGAAGTAACACAGACTTAGAAAAACAAACAACATATGCACTCCCTCATATGTGACTCCTACCAGCAAATCCTTTTAAATTCCAGGTCCTTTTAGTAAGATGATGCTATGCAGCAGTCCCTTCTGCAGGAAATAACTATCATCATCTTGACTTCAGCTGGCCTGATAGCTAAATATTGTCACAATTTGGCTTATTGACAGTTCTGTTCATTCATTAAAGGAGGGCCAAGCAGAGTCATTGGACCCTCATGGGAGTATGCAGCCACTCTTCCCAGCCAACTGTTTGTAATTTGGCCCTAATCACCCATGGCCTCCGGGATTTGGGGAGGGCCAAAGTATACAATCTGGAGAAGGCTAGGAAGAGAAGGCATGATCCATGCTAGGTAAAGGCTTTCCAGTGTACATACCCCCAGGTCATACATATACCTCAGCCACCTCTCAGTTATTTCAAAGCCTTTAAGAGGGAACTGACTCTGATTCTAACAACTCCAACAGCTATCAAAATACCTGAAAGCAAAGCCTGAATCCATCACTCTTGAGTCCAGCCTTGGAAGACAAACGAAAAATGAGGAGGAACCCAATAGAGGGATGATTTTGGAAGCTCTTGTCAAGAAATCCCAATAGAATCAGATATGAACATTTGAAAGCTGCCCTGTTCTGACTTTTTTCTAGTTCCCTGTCTAGAACTTGTAATGCTAACTACTCTTGCCTTTACTTCTCCTTCACATCTCCTATTCACCAGTCAAGGACTTTCTTTTCTCCCTACAGATAAGAGTTATGCAATTTGGGATTCTTTTAGATAGACCCACTGAAGGGGTGCCCAAATTGCCTCACCTTGTGTCCCTGTTGAGCATGGAAGAAGCCAGAGCAGTTTGCATCCTGATTCCCTGTCAGCAATTTGGGTAACCTCTTCAGAGGATGGTGTGATACGAATAGGAGGTAGACATTAGCTAGGCAGTTAGGGTAAAAAAGACCCCAAAGAAAAGTAGCCAGTTTCTCGGCTAAAAGTCAAAATGTCCTTGGGCCTCTTAGCAACGTACTCTGTTCCAAAAGCCAAAAATGACAAAAATATTTGGAAGCTCTTATCTAATCCCTAAAATATTTTAGGGTTACCTCTTCAGAAGAGTAATGTTACAGTAGCAAAAAGCCCCATTTGAAGAAAAATACATAAATAAATAATAAGAAAAAAGAAAGAAAGAAAGGAAAGAAAGAAAAAGAAAGAAAGAAAGAAAGAAAGAAAGAGAAAGGAAGGAAGGAAGAAAGAAAGAAAAGAAAAGAATGGCAAAGTTGACAGAAAAAAAGTGATGGGGAAATGTGGAAGGTGTTGAAGGGGAGAGTGGACATGGATTTGATCAAAACGCCTTATATGCATGCATGAAATTCTCAATAAAATTTTTTGAGAGAGAGAGAGAGAGAGATGCTGAACCAGGATCTAGGACCTGATTTTCTAAAGAAAGAAAAGCAGCTGAGAGAGGAAAACATGATGGCATGCCAGGAGAGCTACCAGTATAGCTGGAGTTTGAGGGCTGTTGAAGGAAAGAGGGAGTGATTTTAGGCTGTAACAGAAAGCATGAAGGATATTTCGCCTTCCGACTTTCGTCTAGATGCAGTGTAAAAAAGAAAATCTATTTGAAAAGATTCCTAGGAAAGCAATGCATTAAGTTGGTTTAATAGCTTTGTTTCATTTACAACAAAGAAGAGAATGCTCAAAAATGTTAAATACAGCAAATTACTGATTTTTAGAGAATTTAAGATAACATTTGGAAGGAAGGTAATGTTGAGTATTGGGTCACATTCAAGGATGTATTGGAGAGGGGGGCAGACCTTGTGACTCTAGAGAGGCCTGGGTCTTCTTAAGGGGAAGTCATATAATCAAGAAAGCCATGGAGTCTAGGAACTGTTTGGGAGCATTCCTTTTCTAGTAGTAGAAATTTGAAGGATCTCAGTTAAAGAAGAAGTAATACAGCCTCTGAGGCTAAGCCTATTCCAACTCTACTCTGAACTTGGGAGTTCAGATTGAACTTAATATACTGACAGAATTTAGAGCTCAGAAAAAGAAGGTGTTGGCACCTGGAGACTGTCCAACACTATGCACTAATTGGTTGGTAAGTGAAAAAAAATCACTTATCATATATATATGTCTTTTTGAGACAGGGTCTCCCTGTATCCCCAGCTGTCCTGGAACTATGTAGACCAGGCTGGCCTTGAACTCACAGAGATCTGCCTGCCTCTGCCTCCCAAGTGCTGGGATTAAAGGTGTGTACCCCTCACCTGGCACTTAATTGTATTTTTTATTTTTCCCACTGGAAGTTCTTCACCTGGTCCAGGTTTCCTGGGGACAAAATGTATAATTTTCATTAAAAGATTACTAATCACTATTCTGCACAATCAATCAAACATTGGATGAGCTTCTTTTTCTTAATTAATTGAAATTTAGATTGGATTTAATGAGCTTTTTGTCATACTTGGACACAATCCTTAATCTTCAGTTTACATAATTGAAATCTCTAGGAACTCTTGGTACAGCATAATGAGAAATACTATACAAGGAGCATTAGTAATTTTCTATAATTACTAAGAAAGGCTTTGCAATATGTTGTACTTCATAAATCAGCAAGTAAATAAACAAAGAGCCATGGCAAACAGACAAGGGCAGGGTGTGAATACTCTTGATTGCATCATAAAAGACCTCTGTGAACTACATGGTATGTAACACTAATTGTTTAAATAGTGCTATTTACAATGAGCAAAGACCTCATTAACTGACTTCTACAGTATTAGGGATAATTCTGATCTGTAGGATGGGTGTATCTTTGCCTTAAGAAAAATATGTTTGTTATGAATAGTAATCATGTAAAAAGGAAGACAGATATCTTATTTCCATAATATCCCTTAGCCTAATGAGCTATTTTCAAACATTATATATACAGAAAATCATTTATAATATTGACTAATATGTGAACATATTGATGAAAAATGATTGTTTATGTAAGAAAGAACTCATAAACATGTTCCTTTCCTTTTTCCTAATTATTATTGAATAAATCCCAGAGTTTGGAAAATGTAGGAAGAATGAGTTTAAGTCTACCCTTGACTACATAGCACTGAAATAGCCTGGACCCACTGAGATCTTTTTTTCACAAATAAATGCATAAATGCATAATAAACTGAATCTTTAAGTTTATGCTGTTTTTAAAAGTAATAGAAATTAAGTGAAGTTGCATAACTTTATGCATTAATATAATAACATTTGGAATATAAATATGAAAATGTGTCTGCATTGCCTGGCTCATCATGAATGTTCAGCAAGCATTTCTTGCAGTGGAGAAACAAAATGTCACAAATACCTGACCTGTTTTTGGTGCATAGGAAACACTGACAGTTTAAGTAAACATTGTTATAGGGTCATTTTCTTGTTCAAACTACATAGTTAAAGATGTATATTTAAACTACATAGCAAGTAGAATTAGAGGCTTTCTGGCAGGGGTGCACTTTGTGACCTAACTGTACCTGATGTGCAAATACCATACTTCTTATTTCTTTATCCACACCTACATCCAGATGTAGCAAAAAGTGAAGCAAATCATAGTACACCAACTAGAGTTTATGTCCAAAAAATTCTTGTGAAAAATGGAAACAATCAATAGCAAGTTATTCTCTTGTCATTTGAGTATTAGTTCTGCAACTTAGAGCCATACAAAATTATATAAAGCCCACTTTATATAATTTACTTGCAGAATAATAGATGCTAGAAGAATTTACAATTCATCATGTGTCTCAAAGTTGGTATAGTCCACATTTCCGTAACACTTGTTTATATGAATTTCATTGTCAGAAATGAATTTGGGAAGTGCATACAATAAGCATTTAATAAACATGAAATAAATAAAAATTGACAAAGAGGAGGTAGAAAGATTGTAAGACCCAGAGGCAATGGATGAATACAAGGAAACCATGTTTTCTAGAAACAGTAGGGAAGTTGCAAGAGAAAACAAGTTACATATAATAGAAAACCCATCAGAATAACAGCTGATGTTTTGATGAAAACTTTAAAACCAGGAGAGGCTGGAGTAATGTATTTAAAATTCTGAATGACCAGAGACCACAGTTTGACTGTCTGTCATAGTCAAAGGAAAAAGAAAAATATAAATGGGTTGAAAGAAATCTGTCCACCAAACCAGCCCTAAGGAAAATATTTGAAGCAACACAAAGGACTGAAGAAAGGTACAACCATGCCCAAGAGAATATGGAAAAAGAACAAACAAAGCTATAATTATTGAAAAACAAAATCGATAAAGAACACAAACAGAAATAACATGACAGTAACCAACTTACATCTTTCAATAATAACCAAAAGCATCAATGACCTCAATTCTTTAATAAAAATAAACAGATTAGTTGAATGGACTTAATGAAACAAAATCCCTCTTTATGTTGTCTACAAAATCTCATCATACTTTCAAGGAATGGCACCACCTTAGAGTAAAAGTATGAAAAAAAAAAAAAAAACTATTCCAAGCAAATGGCACAAAGAAACAAGCAGGCATTCCTATTCTAATATTAGACAAAATAGACTTCAAACTAAAATTAATCAGAAGTGATAAAGAAGGTCACTTAATTCTGATCAAGGGAACAATCAGCCAAGAAGACATGGAAATCATGGACATATATGCATCAAACTCAATTTCATCCAAACTCACAAAAAGAGTTATACTGGACTTTTAGGACACAGTTAAACCACCGCTCAGTAACAGTAACTTAAGTACCCCACTTTCCCTAATGAACAGGTTATCTGGACAAAGAATTAACAGACAAACCCCTGACTTAAATGATATCATACATCAAATGGACCTAACAGACATCTACCCTCTCAATGGAAGGGAAATCTACGTACATTATATTTTATTTTTAATATTTTATTTATTTTTATTTTATTTCACATGTATGAGTGTATTGCCTGCATTTATGTGTAAGTACACCCATGTCATGCAGTGACCACAAAAGTCAGAAGAGGGCATTGGATCCCCTGAAACTGGAGTTACAGATGGTTGTTAGCTACCATGTGGGTGTCCGAAACTGAACCTGGGTCCTCTGCAAGACCAGGCAGTGCTCTTAACCACTGAACCATCTCTCCAGCTTCCTTAATTAAAATTTTAAAAAGAAAAGGAATAATAGAGAATGCAAAGTGAAGGGTTAGAAATGGAGGAGAAGATCTGAATGTGATCAAAATACATTGTATGAATTTCTCAAAACTCAAAAATATTTAAAAAAAACTTTTAAAATAAATTAATTAAAATTTAAAACTCATTGTATGAAATTATCAGTTAATATTTTTAAAAAGCAAAATTGCCAAAAAATTATTTTGTGACTTTTTATATATTTTAATGCACTGATTTTTTAAAATCAAATATTCACTGAACATACTCCATGAAGCATCATCCAGGACTGTAGATGAAAATAAACATAGAGGAAAGCTAGTTCTGGCTTTTGCTGCTCCCATCTTCATTTATCAGAGCCCACCTTGTTGGATCACTTAATTTATGCCAGGGATACGAGAGTATATTAACAGTGCTGACTTGTTGACCTCCACAGGAACTGTGTACAGTAGATACTTCTTCTATCCATTCTGATTTTATGGATAAGAAATCTGAGGTTTGAGAGGTTATGGTACCTGCCCACATTCTTACAGTTAACAAGAATTTATGGGCTCAAACCTGGGCAAATGCTCTTCTTTTGTCCATAGCTATCCCTGTGATGTGTTTATGACTGTGGAAGAATCATTCGGTGATGGGTTCCATTACTATCTGCTTGTACACAGCATAAACAACATCTTGCAGCCTAAGCAATTATTTTACTAGTGGTTAAAAGGTTTACATTCATGTAGTGTCCATTGCCAAAGATGTTTCTGCCTGTATTGTTTGAATAGTTAAGTGACTCATTAGATGTTTGGTAAATATTTTGGCACATGTAGTAAGAATCTCAGACAAAACATACCCTCAATATGCCACTAATGCATCACTAATAACAATTCACACTGCTCTAACTACATTTTTAAATAAGGAAAAATAGTAATATGTTCAGAGCAGGTCCTGATGGAGTGAATTGACAGATCTGGCATCTTGGAGATTCCTGAGTGATTATAATAGGAGGATTAATTTTCAGATATTACGTTTTCTAATACACTTTACTGTTTGACATATGATAGGTGCACATTTTAGTGGGTTCAATGTGGCAGTTATTTGTTCTATCTAACAACTTTTGTATTCTCTCACCATCTTCTCTTCATTCCCATCCCTGATACCTTCCAGGCTCTGGTCCCTTAGTCCAGTCTCTACTTCCTTGAAATCAACTGTTATCTTCTGCATGTAAATGAAAACATGTGGTTATTTGTTGTATTAGTTACTTCCCTGTTGCTGTGATAGAAACACTGACCAAAGCAACTTATAGAAGGAAGAGTTTATTTAAGCTTATGGTTCCAAAGGGGCAAGAGTCCACATGGCGGGAAGACATAGTGGCAGAGGTGGCTGGAGGAGGAGCAGAACTAGGCTCTATGTCTTCAAGCAGGCACAGGAAGCAGAAGAGAGTGACTAGAGATCTGGCAAGGCTTAAGAACTCTATAACTCCACCCCCAGTGACATGCTTCCTCCAGCATAGCCATGCCCTCTAAGACCTCCCAAAACAGTGCCACTACTGTGGACAAAGTGTCCAAGTACTTAGCTTATGGGGGACATTTTCATTCAAACCACAATGTTTGTCATTATGCAACTTAACACTTTCATGCAACATACCATTTTCTATTCCATCCATGTTGTTGCAAATGACCAAATTCCATTTTATTTTATGGCTGAGTAATATTCCACTGTGCACATGTGCACTACATTTTCTCTAACCACTCACGCACTGATAGAAACCTAAGTTCCTTCTGTGTCTTAGCTGCTGTGAATACTAGTTGAGTAACATGTGACTACAGATATGTTTGCCATATTCATTGTATTTCCTTTCTGTGTGTTCTCAGTGCTAGAATTGTTAAATCATATGGTATCTTTATTTATAGCTTTCTGAGATACTGTACTGATTTCCACAATGCCACAATGAATGTCGGTTTTCCATTCCAACCCACAGCAAATGAGAGTCCTCTTCCTTTTGTTTTGGGCTAGGCATTGTAGCTTATGGGTTTTTTTGTTTGTTTGATTGGTTGGTTGGTTGGTTGTTGGGGTTTTTTGTTGTTGTTGTTGTTGTTTTTGTTTGTTTTGGTTTTTTTTTGGTTTTTTTTTTTTTGAGACAGGGTGCTGTAGCCCCACTGTGTAGATCAGGCTGGCCTCAATCTCGAAAGGATAAATCCTCCTGCAACTGCCTCCCAAGTGCTGAGGAAAAAGGTGTGTGCCACCACATCTGGCTCAGTAGCTTATACTTTTAATGCCAGTATTCAGGAAGCTGAGTCAGGAGGATTGCAAGTTCAAGGTCAGCACAGGACACAAAAATGAGGAGAGAGGGGTGGAGGAGATAGCCATTCTCTACCTCTTTCTGGCTAGCCTGAATTGATATGCATTTTTCCAGATTAGTGATGTTGAGCATATTTAAGCACATGTAAGTATATGTACCCCCTGACCATTTGTATATCATCTTTTTTTTCAGGGGGGGGGGATATCTTACATTTTTATTTGGATATATTTCACATAACATGAAATCCATGCATTTTGTTGTACAGTCCTTCAAGTTATACAAATACATGCATTATATAACTAAAACTACATTCAATGTACAGAAGAATTCTATCACCCTGTTTGTCCCATTCCCCATGGTAGTGATTACCTTTCTTCTGTCTGGAGGACACTGATCTGTTTTTATGACATTATATTTTGTATTTGCAAAAGTATCTCCTTTGGTGTCTAGTTTCTTTGACCTTTCTATGATCACTCAGGGTTATACATGTCATTTGAAGTATCAGTTTTTTGTTATTTTCCTGTCTGAGAGGATTCCAATATATATGCCTATCAAAATTGCCTACCAAAATTTTCCAGGTTAGGAACATTTAGGTTATTTCTATTTTTTTGTTTGTTTGGTTTGGGGTTTGGGTTTGTTTGTTTGTTTGTTTTGGTCTTTTTGAGACAGGGTCTCCCGGTAGCCCCAGCTGTCCTGGAACTCACTATGTAGACCAGGCTGGCCTTGAACTCACAGAGATCTGCCTGCCTCTGCCTCCTGAGTGCTGGGACTAAAGGTGTGTGTCACCATGCCTGGCTGGGTTTTTTTTTTATATGATTTATTGAGAATTTCATACATGCATATAAGGTGTTTTGATCAAATCCATGCCCACTCCCTCCCCTCCAACTCCTCCCAGATCTCCCCATCACTTTTTTTCTGATAACTTCATGTACTCTTTCTTCTTCTTTGGTTTATATATTTATTTTTATGGGGCTTTTGGCTACTGTAACATTACTCCTCTGAAGAGGTAACCCCAAAATCCTTTAAGGATTAGATACAACCTCCCAAATACTTTCAAACTTTTTGGCTTTTGGAGCAGACTATGTTGCTAAGAGGCCCAAGGACATTTTGACTTTTAGCCAAGAAACTGGCTACTTTTCTTTTGGGTCTTTTTAACCCTAACTGCCTAGCCAATTCCTACCTCCTATTCTTCTCACACCATCCTCTGAAGAGGTTACCCAAATTGCCAGTAGGTAATTGGGACACAGACCGCTCTGGCTTCTTCCATATTGAACAGTGATGTAGGGTAAGGCAATTGGAGTACTCAGTGGGTCTATCTAAGACTCCCAAATTGCATAACTCTTATGTCTAAGGGGAAAAGAAAGTCCTTGAATCGTGAATAGGAAATGTGAAGGAGAAGTAAAGGCAAAAGTAATTAGCATTACACGTTCTAGACAGGGAACTAGAAAAAGGTCAGAACAGGGCAATTTTCAAATGTTCATATGAGAGTCCATTGGAATTTCTTGACAAGGACTTCCGAAAGCATCCCTCTATTGGGTTCCTCATCAGTTTTCTTTTGTCTTCCAAGGCTGGATTCGAGAGTGATGGATTCAGGATTTGCTTTCAGGAATTTTGACAGCTGTTGGAGTGCTTAGAATCAGTGTCAGTTCCCTCTCAAAAGCTTCACCACGTGGAGGCAGGATCCAGGGGCTCTCAGGCAGTCCCCTGCTTTCTCAGGCCCTCTGTCTGAGGGGGCCCAGAGGGAAGACAGAACTTGGCACTCTCTAGCGGTCTGCTGAGATCAGAGCCACTACACTGATGGACGTTGGAACCCAACTTCAAAGCTATAGATTATCAACTTTTAAATCGGTCTTTCTTAAATATAATTTTTGATAATTTCATATGTGGGTACTTATTTGAGGCACTTCCAGCCCTCCCAGTCCCCCTCCAAATTCTCCAATGTCCCCCCATCCCAACTCCCTCACAACTTCTTGTCCCCATCTTTGATTCTTATTGTTACATATATATATACATATATATAATTCATTCATATATACGTATATATAATTCACTGAGTCCATTTAGTGATGCCCATGTGTATATGTGTTTAAGGCTGCCCACTTGGGGTTAGATAACCTCTCACTGAGCAAGTCCCTGAAGAAAACTGATTCTCCCTCCCTCAATTTCTATTGATTACCTGTAACTCTTCATCTTACATTGAGATCCCTTGAAATTTCCCCCATCCAGTATCACCTGGTTTTGTCATGCAACTACTGTTAGATTTCACTATCACACTGTGAAGATTTCATTGGTATAGCTTCCGTATCATGTTTAGCATGTGTAAATTAGCAGAAGGTGCCTTGTCCTTCTGGCTCTGATCAAAGTCTTTTTATTTTTTCCTGTTGAACTGCTTAAATATTTTCTACGCTTGGGAAACTATCAATGTTTTACATGCTCTGGAAACTGTTCTAATCCATAACATGTCAAATGAATACTTTGTGAATATTTTCTCTGATTTTATGAGTTGCCACATCAGTCTGTTATTTCTTTTTCATGTTTTTCAAAAAATTTAATTTTACTTTATTTTTATTTTATGTGTACAAGTGTTTTGCCTGCATGTATGTAAGTGCATCTGTGTTGTGCAGTGCCCATGGAGGCCAGAAGAGGGTGCTAGATTCCCTGGAGCTTTAGATGGTTGTTAGTCACCATGTGAGTTCCAGGAATTGAATCCAGGTCTTCTACAAGAGAAGACAGTGCCATTAACCACTGAGACATTTCTCCAGGTCCTTAAAATATTTTAAATTCAATTAATTAATTAATTAATTAATTATTGTATATGGGGGGCACATGCTTGCCAACATGTGTGTGCAGAGGTCAGAGAACAACTTTCACAAGCCAGTTCTCTCTGACCATGTGGGTCCCAGAGATTGAATTTAGGCATCAGGTTTGTTGGCAAGCACCTTTACCCACTGATCCACCCGCTTCATTGCTTTTGCTGTGTAAAAGTGACTTGGTTGGATGTAATCCCATTTGTCAACATTTGTTTATTGCCTGTGTTTTGAGGGGCATATTCAAAATAATCTGTGCCCAGTGTCCTACAGCCTTTATTCTACATTTTCTCCTCATAGTTTCATAATTTGGGACCTTAGATTTAAGCTATTGATCCATTAGAGTTGACTTTCACACATGGTAGGAAACAGGGGTCTACATTCTTTTTCTGCATATGGATATTCAGTTACCCAGGGCCACTAATCGAAGATGCTTTACTTTCTGCAATGTATAATTTTTCTTCCTTTATCAAAAATAAGATATATTTCCTAAGGCATTACATGAAACCCACCTACTATAATTAAAGACAACCGCTTAGCTATTTATTTTCACATTCTAGTCAGAATGCCTACCCTGTTACATATAAATTCACAGTTTCAAAGCCACACAAGACAATGGAATTACAATCAAAGAAATGGAGCAGGGCCAAGTTGGATTATTTGGTTGAGGTCTACATAGCTAGTCTGAGCGGTAGGAGAGAAAAGAGACGTGGGCCTACTTCAAAACAGTAGATTGAAGTTTTGATGACTTAAATAAGGGTATGTGAAAAAAATAATAAAAGACTAATGTTTACAGGGTAAGAAGAGTAATCATACTCTTAGATGGGCTTTTCCAGCAGTAAAATTTCAGAGCACTCTCTGGAGAACAAGTGACTAGAAAATCAAGAAGCCTGATGCTATGTAGATGCTCCCTTGCCAAGAGAACTGAGCCCTGGCTGGCCTCATTCCTGATCTGTAAGCAGCTGGGACCGAGAGCTCTGAAATGCCTCGCCTGAACCCAGACCAAACTGTATTTTTCTTTTAGTGGCTGGAATAGAATTCAAAGTCCTTAAGATTTTACATTATTTAGTTTTTAATAGATTTTCAAATGGATATCCTTTAATGTGTCAGTCTTGCCCCTTGTTTCCCATGATTGGGTATATTTATGAGAACAACCAGTGCCTTAAATCTCCTACTTCCATTGCCGGTAAAAGCAGCAGAAATGACAGCAGTAAAGTCTTGGCTTCTCTTACTGAATCAATGACCAATCCTTTATATATCAAGTAAGCTCATGTAACAATAAGCAATGGTCTGTAGCACCATTATCACTAAAGGCCAGCCAGCAATTTTGTTATAAAATCTTCTGAGGCAGCTTGCAATTTGGCTGTTTTAATTAAACTTCACCAGTCTAGACTGCAAGGGATAGTACTGGGAATTTTCCACTGACTGTCACTCTGAAACAATGCTCCATTATGGATTGGATGTCAGGAATCATTACAATATTTAATGCCAGATCATTAGCATAACAAAGATTTTGAATGACGGCTTGAATGCTTGGGAAGTTAAATGAAAATTGATATACTTGAATGAAAGTTGATATGCCTCTCCTGAACTGTCAAGTCAATACATGAACCCTTTGATTTTCAACCTCCTCCATCTCAGGGACAATTGAATGACATCAATGGTTAACTTTATATATTGGCAGGTAGGTAGCTGAGTTTGACTCCATTTCTTTGTTCTTTAAAAACAAATTCTAAATGAGGACAGTGAGAATAATGGTAAGAATAAGTCTACTGTTGTAAACTGAGCCCATGCAAATGTAAATGTCTCAAGGAATATTTTCCAGGCTTAATTTATCTGTTCAGGTAATTTAAGAAGCAGCTCATAAAGGCAGTGTCTTTCAGTAATTGAAAGTTTATGCTGTGCTGGGCACCAGGCTAAAAGTTAGCTTAGAACCTCTCCACTGAGGGAGAAAAGAAAACCATTTAATAGATGACATTTGCCCTCAATCAGTAAGCAGAGGATTTTGTCCTGTCTGCTTCACTCTAGGACCCAAGTTTTAACCACAATTATGCCAAAATGCCTCATGTCATAAGTTACTCACCACTGTACTTAAAAAACAGCAATTATTTTTTCTGAGAGTAAACTAAGTGAAGTTTTACAATATGTTTTTATTTATTTTAGATGACACAAACATAATACATGTTAATGGGGAACTATGTGATGTTTCAATACATGCATGAATTCTGTAATGTTCAAATCACAGTAAGCATATTTACCACCTTAAACATTTATCATTTCACTTCATTAAGAATCTTTCCTTCTTGCCCGGCATGGTGGCACATGCCTTTAATCCCAGCACTAGGGAGGCAGAGGCAGACAGATTTCTTTGTGTTCAAGGCCAGCCTGGTCTACATAGCGAGTTCCAGGACAGCTGGGGCTACAGGGAGACCCTGTCTCAAAAAGACCCCCCAAAAAAAATCTTCCTTCTAGCTTTTTGCAAATAGAAATTTTTCATTATGTGTGTTCACCCTACTATACAGTAGCATGCTTAAACTTTTTGTTCCTCTGTAACTGTGACCTAGTGACCATTGATCCACTTGTCCTTATCCCTCCTGGCCGTGCCTGTCCTCTGGTAACCAACATTCTACTCTCCACTTCTGTGAGATCAGTTATTTTCAGGTTTTACTTCTGAGTGAGCTCATGCTGCTTTTCTCTCAAATAATAATAATAATAATAATAATAATAATAATAATAATAAAAAAAAAGTCACCCTGCAAGGAAAGGAAGGCTGACAAACAACAAGCTGAGGAAAGAAGTCATGGGAGTCATTCTAGAAGCAGTGGGATCTGGCTAGGCTTTGGAAGGCTCTTGTACAATCTTCAGTCAAAATCTCTAGGAATTGGTGCTGGAAAGATGGCTCAGCAGTTAAGAGTACTGGTTGCTCTTGCAGAGGACTGGCATTGAGTTTCCAGTACCTATATGATGGCTAACAATCATAGGTAACTCCAGTTCTAGGGGATCTGTTGATGCCCTCTTCTGACCTCTGTGAGCATTGCACAACATGGGTGAACTTACATGCTGGCAAAACATTCATACACATAAAATAAAAATAAATAAATCAAGAGCTGAGCATGGTGGTGCATGCCTGCAGAGATAGGCAGATCCCTGTGAGCTCAAGACCAGCCTAGTCTACACAGTGAGTTCCAGACCATCTGGGGCTACAAGGAGAACCTGGGCTCAAAAGGATAAATAATAAATAAATAAATAAATAAATAAATAAATAAATAAATAAATAATTTTAAACCTCTAGGAACTTTCTTCTCCCTCCACCCCATCAACTTGATCAATCTCTCTTTTCTATTGATTTTATCCTCTTTGCCTTCAAACACACACAACTCTTCTTACACATGAATCGTAGCCATGGTCTGAGGAGGTCACTTGCCAGACATTAGCTGATTATTCCTACGGGTAAAAAGTAGCACAAAATAGAGCAGATCTAAGATCTAAGATCATGTTTTATAATGATAACTGAATCTGTTAAAACTAAAAATCTTCCGGACCAGTTGTTTATAGCATTCTATAAATAGATCAATCACCATAGTGACTGCTTTCATTATTTTTAATCACTTAGTTCTTTTATGAGTTAAAATTACCTTCACTTCTCCTTTGCCCATTCATGATTACAGTTTGATGCAAAGCTTCATTCCTTCCCAGTCTGCACCCTTTCATACCACCAATTGCCAATTATTTTCCTAATTGTAAATCAAATGTTTCTTTTACCACACACTTTCTTTCCTTGAATACACACACACACACATACACACACACACGTGTGTGTGTATGTGTGTGTGTTCCACTACCTCATTTTTCTTTGTATATGATAGGATATAAAGTCATTCTTGTGTTTCAAGGATAGTTGTTTCATGTTTGATACACATATATGGAAGGAGCCTTTGACTTTCTCATTTGATCACTGTATGTATCCCTTCTTTCAGTCAATTACTGGGCACTTGGGTCCTCTGTTTATAGAAAGGAAAACCAAGCTTTGCCCACTAAGTTTGAATCCTAACATTTTCAGATCTAGCCTTTACTATCTTAGAGGAAAAACTACCAGTCTCCTTTGATTTTAACACAGGGATCTCTTATTGTCCCTGAGTAGCAAAATCCTCATTCTAAATATAGAAACTGTCTTCTCAAAGTATCAGCTACTTTTTCACATATTTCTCAATTCTACTGTATTCTCACTCAGTGAGTAATTAACTATACTGTGAAACTGGTTGTCAAATTTATTATAGAAATAATTTCCCTTTACCTTTTCTGTTAAGAATTATACAAATTTACATCTAAAACATTATCCCATATGTATTGCTTATCAACAGAACAAAGAGACTCAGGTTATGCCCACACATGAAAATAAGTGGTTAGAAATAGAGAAAACAGTCACTGTGGTGATTGATTTAGCTATACGATGCTATATGCAGTGGTCTGACAGATTTTTTAGTCTTATTGATTCAATTACCATTATAAAAGATGGTCTTAGAGAGCTACTAATTTCATAATTAATTATCAACTTCCAGTCCTACCTTTTGTGACAACTTACCAATAGAAATGAAAGCAGTGAAAATAAACGAGTTAATTTGAATATCATCTGAGTCCAGATGAAGGAAATAGAGCCAATTTATATAGGGAAGCTCTAAGTCATTCCATTTTAAAGCTGTATTAAATTTGAGATCTTGATTTCCTAAGACTATGACTTGGATTTGGCTTCAATAACAAACATCCACATTCATTTTATATGATTATTGTTTCAGTAGAGCAGATGAAATCTGAGTTTCTATAGTTGTGTCTAAATGATAAGACATAAGATAACATGTGAACATGTTTAGTGAACTGTAATCGCTAAATAACTTAATAACAGTTATCATTTTAGCTATGGCTGTAAGTCATGCTATCTCCATTGTAAGAAGAACATAGTCTGTGGCAGCTGTATCAGTTAGGAGTCAGTAAACAAAGGATTCACTTGCATCAAAAAATGGAGTAGAGTTTAGGTGCAGGGAACATTCATAAAGATGTAGACAGAGAAAGCAAGGTAAAAAAAGAACCAGTAAGGCATGATAAGTACTATAGAGCTAGCAACACAAAGGAGTCATTACCTACTAAGTCCGAAGTACAAGACAAGGAGGAGGAAAGAGAGGGACAGAGACAAAGAGACAAACTGCCAGGAGTTGTGGCCTTTAATAGAGTCAATTACAGCTAAAGGAAAAACGACCTTCTCCTTTCTAGTAGTGCTTTCCCTTGTTGAGCCTCACTGGACTCAGACAAACCCCTGATGCAGCAACAAAGCCCTTGATGCAATTTAAACAAGCAGTCTCTGTGCAGAATAGGAAAAACAACAGCATGGATGAAGTTGCTCACGAGAAGCAAATGAAACCCAGTTGTATGTCATTTAATACATCCTGAGAAAGTAATCGCTGGGCAATTTCTTTGCTATGTACACATCACATACTTACACAAATCAATACAGCTGTGACATCACTAGGGGATATAATCTTATGGGACCCCTGTCATATATGCTGTCTGTCATTCACTAAGAAGTCATTTTGTTGCACATGATTACATAGCCAGTTCTCAGGCTGAGCTTGAACTCTGTTGTCCACCTCAGTTCACTTGAAGTTCACTTTTATTAGACCAGACATTCCATTGGCAACATTCCTGGTCTAAAATGCCACCAAACACGTCTCACTGACAAATGCTTCTTTCCTCTCTCCCTTCCCCTCTCTATCTATCGCTATCTCTCACCTTTCTATTGCATACATTGGTTGACCCTCTCCTCTCTCTATCCTACTCAAAGATACTCATTTCTAGTCTTCAATCTAATCCAGGAAAGCTGTATCTTGACTTCTACAAGCTTGCTAAATCTGGGACAAACAAGAATGACAGAAAGAAGTTCTTTGACATTGCCTCCAAAAAGGACCTTTAAAACATAGACCTGTTGCTCTGGGTGTGCAATTGTAACATGACTTCTGACATCTTTGATATTGAGTTGGAAGCCTGACACCAATGGCATCACACCAAAGTACACACCAGCTATCTTCATGGGTCATTACCTGCCTTTCCAAACCTCCTGAAAAGTGTCAAACAGAATGGTTCTTTCATGAAGAGGAAAAGGCACATAGCTTTCTGAATTTACACAGAAATTGCTGTAATAGAAAATGATAAGCTGTTAGAAGACTGTGTTGTCTTTAAAACAAATCTTAATGCAATTTTGAGGTTCTTACCTTTGTCTTGATATGAACAAAGCTCTTTGGATAATATCTCTGGCTGAGTTTACTAACATGCTTCACTAAGATGAGATTACCTTTAAGAAGGTACAATTTAGCCTCTGTTTTCCTGTATGATTTCATATTTCACATTCTCCCCAACAACTACTATGCCAATGAGAAAAGACAGATATACACCCGTAACAGACACTTCCTTACCATAATCCTATACTTCCTTCTTATTTTTAACTTTAAAAAAATTATTGAGAATTTCATACATGCCTATAAGGTGTTTTGATCAAATCCACGCCCACTCTCTCCCCTCCAACTCCTCCCATATCTCCCCATCACTTTTTCCTGACAACTTTGTGTACTCTTTCTTTTTAAAAGAAAAAAAAATGGGGCTTTTTGCTATTCTAACATTTCCCCCTCTGAAGAGGTAACCCTAAAATATTTTAAGGATTAGATAAGAGCTTCCAAATACTTTTGTAATTTTTGGCCTTTGGAACAGAGTATGTTGCTAAGAGGCCCAAGGACATTTTGACTTTTAGCCAAGAAACTGGCTATTTTTCTTTAGTGTCTTTTTACCCTGTCTAGCCAGTTCCTACCTCCTATTCTTACCACACCATCTTCTGAAGAGGTTACCCAAATTGCCAATGGAGAATTGGGTCGCAGACTGCTCTGACCTCTTCCATGCTGAACAGGGATGAAAGGTGAGGCAACTGGGGTACCCCTTCAGTGGGTCTATCTAAAATACTTCCTAATTGCATAACTCTTAACTGTAGGGAGGAAAAAAATAAAACTCCTTGACTGGTGCCTAGGAGATGTGAAGGAGAAGTAAAGGCAAGAGCAGTTAGCATTACAAGTTCTAGACAGGGAACCAGAAAAAAGTCAGAACAGGGCAAATTTCAATGTTCATAATCAGAGTCCATTGGAATTTCTTGATAAGAGTTTCCAAAAGCATCACTCCATTGGGTTCCTCCTCATTTTTCTTTTGTCTGCCAAAGCTGTACTTGAGAGTGATGGACTCAGGATTTGTTTTCAGGCACTTTGATAGTTGTTGGATGGCTAGAATCAGTGTCAGTTTTCTCTCAAAGGCTTCTGGGTAGAGGGAGAAAAATTTATCCATCATTTTAGAACAATATTGGGTTGTCTCTGGAGCTTAGCTACAGGTTGGCACTATCATGTTGCAGACCAAGATTTGAAATCTTACATCTTAGGGGCACTTTCTGCTTAGAAACAAAATCATCCATGAGAAATAACTAAACTTCCTTCTTAACTCTAGGTTCTGGTTGATCTGATCTCCCTGCCCAGAACACTCTCCTTGTCTATTCTTCATCCTTTTACTTAACATATTGTTATATATTTACTTCTTATATGACATAAGACACTAAATACCATGAGAACAAATGCTGTTCCTTAATTCTTTTGTCACTGAATCCCCGAAGACCTTGCCCAGTGCCTGGCACATTATAATCTCTCAGTGTTTGTTGAATTAGTGAATGAGGAAAGAGTGATGGGAAAAGTTTTATTCACCAGTGTTTATGGGGTGCGCAGGGATCTCGTGGCGCTGGCCCCCTGCGCACA
Source organism: Nannospalax galili (assembly GCF_000622305.1). NCBI lineage: Eukaryota > Metazoa > Chordata > Mammalia > Rodentia > Spalacidae > Nannospalax > Nannospalax galili. The sequence goes on from NW_008356318.1 coordinate 2,005,869, forward strand.
CCTGGAAAGGCGGCGGGTCCTGCAGCGTCTGCTCTGCGTTGCTGGCTCTCTGGCGGGTCTCTGCTTCTCTGCCGCTTCCCGCGTCTCTGAGGCTTCTGCTGGCGGGGCTTGCCCGGCCGAGATCTGCCCTAATTTTACCTGTGTACTCTCTCTCTAAGTTCGGGACCCGTCAGCTGCCAGGTCACGAGGAGAGGTACGAGGCGGCTAAAGCTAGGTTTCCGTGAGTCGATGACAGAACGATATCGCCCCCTGGAGAGACTGGATCATAGGCAGTGAGACGCAGGATTCAGCTTAATCCGTGTTACAGCTCTTTATTCAGTGACTCAGCTCGGCTCCAAGTCTCAGTTTTTCAGCTCCTAGCTCCTAGTGATCCAGCTCCAATATTGAGAGAAAACCAGAACATTTTATACCTCGGGGGTAGTGGTAAAAGCTTTAGCTGATAGGTACTTTTAGGATGCCCCATTTACATGTGGCGGTAAGCTCCTGCCAGGCTGCCAGACTGCCAGAAAAATCACACAGGAAAGGCTGGCAATTTCCAGAGCCGGAGGCCATGTTTCTGTGGCGGCTACTTCAAAAGACGAGTCAGGAAGATGCCAGGAAGGTACCCTGATGAAAAGGAGTCTTCTGCATATGAAACCGAGCCCATGGGCTGTCCGGACATGGAGAGACTACTACTTCACAACAGGGGTCGCCAACAAGTGTTTATGTCAAAGTTATTCCTGCTTAGAATGATCTCATTCGTGAGTGGGTAAGAAAACTGGGAAGCATCTGAATAATTCAGAAACCCAAGTTCTGCTTCTGAATAAGTGGTGGAACAGAAGTCATTGTGGTGCCTTATGAGAACAACCTACTTGTTAGACAATGAGGAAGCTGTTTACTAGGAGTGCTTCTCAGATTAGATGACTATCAGAGTCCCTTCAAGTTGCTTGTCGCAACGATCAAAGCCAGATCTTCTGAGTCAGCACCCTCGGGGGTGGTTCCGAGTGGTTTACTATGGCCCCCTGTGCAGTCTAGTCTCGCCTTGTGGTGCCTCTAATGGGACAGGAAAAGCTCTGCTCAAGTCCTGCAAGGTACTATGGCTCTTTAGAGACTTGTGATTTTGCCATGGGGATGAATCAACAACAACTTTGTTTGCAAATTATATTTGTAAATATTCACAGCTATATGTTTTAGTTTTTTATGACTTGTAGGCTTTTCTCTAGGGAGATGTTTAATTTTCTCTGCCTGTTTTGTATTGCAGGGTCTTATTCACTTGATTAATTTTTATTTAGAGAATCATGCAATACTATTTCCAGACTGAGGCAGCTCTGCCCTGCTTTCCCATAGGGAATTCTCATTAATATACTTTCTCTGTGATCCTCAGGGACTCCCAGTTTTCATATCCCCTAGTTATAGTAGGCTTTTTTATGCCAACAGGTATAAATTGAATTGTGATTCTAGTGGAATCACCTAACATAGTTCTGTCTCTTTGTTTTCATAATCACTTACCTTTATTGGAAAATTGTGTGTTCTAGAATCAAGCATTTAATTTCAACAGAGACCTCTGCTCAGACTTCCTAACAGGAATCCCAACCCTAAAATTAGTTGTTTAGTCATTTTTATTAGTTTTACTGATTTTTTTTACCTAGATTTGTTTTTAAAACGGAGTCATTTTCCTATAACAGATCATTGTAACTCAACAAATGATCTTTAGAACAGTAAAAGACCTCTCATGATAGTCACCTGGTGGCCTCTGTTACCACTGATGAGATAGAATCTTTGTAAAAAGCTGCATGAAAATAATAGATACTAAAGAAGCATAGCACACTGGGTCTCAGAAGGAAAGCACATTTGCTATCTATTGTCATGTAATAAATTACTACAAAATTAATAGTGCAAACAATGCTAAACTGACAGTTCTATGGGTCAGAAGTTCAGCATCCGTAGAAACCAAAGTGTTGGTTTGGGGTGGGAGGCTCATTCAGAGTATTAGTATAATTTAGTTCATTGCAGATGTACAACTAAGGTCAGCTTTCCTTACTAGCTGTTGGCTGAGTCCTTCTGAACTCTTCAAGGTTGTTCTTTAATATTATATGTGGCTATCTATAACCTTAGGGGTAGCCATGGGGATTGAATTCTGTTCAAAGTTCAGATCTCTTTGACTTGGTCTTCTGCTACACACCAGATAAAAGTATGCTTGTAAAGGGCTCCTATGATTAGAAAAGGCTCACCCATATTTCTCTGTATCTGATTCAGGACCTTTGGGATTTTAAAATATTTTATTTATTATATTTATGTTATGTGTATTGCCTATTTGTATGTAACTGCATCCATGTCATGCGATGCCTGCAGAGGTCAGAAGAGGGTGTTTGATTCCCTGGAACTGAAGTTACAGATGGTTGTTAGCCACCATCTGGGTGCTGGGGATTGAACCCAGGTCCTCCACAAGAGTAGCTACTGATCTTAACTGCTAAGCCATTAAGTTTTTTTATATCCCTTCACAACAGCTCTTAGACAATGTGAAACTTATAAATAGGATACAAAATTCTTGGGGACCCTTGTTAGAATTCTACAGCAACAGACATTGACATTACTTTTTTAAAAAAATATTTTATTATTTTCATTTTATGTGTATGCGTGTATTACCTGCATGTAGGTAAGTGCACTCTTGTCGTGCAATACCCATAGGAGACAGAATAGGCTGTCGGATCCCCTGGAACTGGAGTTACGGACAGTTGTTAGCTGCCATGTGGGTGCTGGGATTCAAACCTGGGTCTTCTGCAAGAACAGTCAGTGTTCTTAACACTGAGCCATCTCTCCAGCCCCGTCATTATTTAAATGACAAGAGAATTGTTATTTGCAAATATAAAACTATATTATTCAATTTGGCAGATTCTATGGCTTCTATCGTTGGGAAAAATGATAGTTATAACAACTTATGCTGTTTGGGAATTACAAATAGGCCAGAATCCAGGTTATAAGTGTATTAATTGTTTTTATCATCATTGTGACCAAATGCCCAATGCAAAGCAACTTATGGGGACAGTGGGATGGCTCAGTAGGTAAAAGTACTTACTGTCAAACATGATATTCTGAATTTACTCTCAAACTCATGAGGTGGATAGCGAAAATGAACTCTCACAAGTTGTCCTCTGATTTCTACATGTGCACCCTGGCAGGTCTGCATCTCCCCTCCCTACAATCAATCAATCAATCAATCAATCAATCAAGGGTGGTGGCTATCTATAATTGTCAACCTGACACAATCTGCAGTCAAGTGGGAAGAGATTTTCAATGGAAGATTGCCTGCATTTGATTGGCCTGTGGAAGACTGTCTTAAGTAAACTGATGTGGGAAGACCAAGGCCACTATGGGCAGCACAATTCCCTAGGCAGGGCTTCCTAGATTATATACGAATGGAGAAATGGAGCTAAGCTCAAATAAGAAAGTGAGCACGTATGCTTTCATTTCTCTCTGCTCTTGACCGTAAACAAAATGTGACCAGCTATTTAAAGTTCCTGCCTTGATTTTTCCCACAATAATGGTCTGTAACTTGGAACTGAAAACCAAAATAAACCCCTTTCTCTCCTAAGTTGCTTTGTGTTGGGGTACTTTATCACAGCAACAGATATGAAACTTTAAAAAAATGTTATTTTTTAAAAAAAGTTATCAGAGGAAAGATTTGTTTGGACCACAGTTTGAGAGGGTGATGTCTATGGTAGAGAAGGCATGGTAGATTTCATGGTGGTGATAACATGCAGCTGGGACTTCTCACATCCGGGAAGCCCAGGAAACAGAGAAAGCACTTAGATGGCTTTCTCCTTTCCAGTTTTTATTCAGTCCATGGGATAGTCTTTCCACACTCAGGGTAGAGCTTCCCTCCTTTATAAACCTCTCTGAAGATACTCTCAAAGACAGGTTCAGAAACATATCTTCTAGGAATTTCTAAATCCCACCAGATTGACAATTGAGACCAACAAATCACAATAAATTTATATGAACTTTTACTAAAGTTAAAGCTACATCTCCTCTTGAAATTTGAACAAAATAGCTCACCTCTACAGGAAGACTTTCAGGTCACCCAAACTGCTCTTACAAATGCTATCTCCAAGGACTTTCTCAGTAGATTCCTGCTAGGCCTATGCGTCCATTCTTTCCTAAGTCTACTGCCCAATATTAAGAATTCATTTATGGGCCATGGTAGCTAATATAAAACTTTACATATTGATTTGTGTCACATTTAAAACCCTAAATATTTAGCAAGAAGTCTTTTTCCTGACCAGTTCCATATATTAGCACATTATATCAAAGTACTTAAAGTTCTGGTTAAACATATTTGTGTTTTCTATCAATAGCATTGATTGGCAATGAATGGGAGCCACTTAGAGTAGTACACTTTAAAATTACTGGAAGAAAATAATAAAATATTGCTGAAATATAAATTTGCATATTGACATTGGAACCAAGATTAAGACCTAGCAAAGTGTGCAGAAAACAAGGGGGACACCGGAGAGAATGAGAAAAGGAAAATGCCCAGAAGATAATGAGCCAGATTAGCTAAAGGCTGGAATGAGATGAACTGTCCAAACCAGTCAGCAGGACCTTGCACATCTAAATCTGGGTGTATTCTGACTCCTGAGTTTGAGGCAAGGTGATGGGTCAAATTAGAATGAACAAAGGACCTAGGAAACCTAGGTCACAGAGAGAAAGTGGTTTTTCTAATGAAGTCTTTTTTATTTCCTTCCAGAAAATTCCACAGAAAAAAACACACACAAAGTTTTATATTTAATTCTGGATCACTTAGGTACTGTGGTTTCATACAGGTGTTTATATCAAAAGCCATTCAACACAGGCTGTGAAATTGAGATGCAGATTCAGAATTTGGGGACCAGTTCTGAAAGGGCCAGTGGAACTGTATGGGGCCACAGCCAGCAGTGGACCAAGGGGCTTGATCTGAAGTTCTCTTCTTCTGTCAGAACTTCCTTATAAACCCTAGTCATTTAAAAGGCAGATTCACAGTGTAGCCCCACATGGTCTAGAGAAGATGAATTTAAGGACAGACCTGGGCATGTAAGGCAGAAAGAAGGCTGTATCCTCATATCTGGATTGTACCCTCAGGCAAATTCAACAGGTACCTGAAAAGGAACTTCCTTTTCCCCTTTAAAGATTTTTCTTTTCCTTACACATTTCTGGAAACATTGTAGTACAATTCTTAAACCTGTACCTCTGAGAAAAATTGTTGAAAGACTTGCTCATTAAGCTGAAATTTCACAAAAGCTTACATACTTTGTATTCCTCAATATTTAAATAACTAAAAGGAGCCTCAAGACATTGTCAAATGAAGTAGCCACCTAATAATTGATGAAATACAAACGGCTTTGAACTGGAAAGGAAGAACAGAGCTTTAACCTCCAAAGCAAGATGGTGAAGAGAAAGCACTTGAAAGTTACCATGTGGTTTTTGCCTAGGAGTGTTTACTGCAAAGTCACTGAAGTTGGAGTTTGAAGACAGCACTTTCTCTTTCCTCCGTTATCAAATCTGCAGCTGGAACATCAACATTATCTCAGAAATCCATTGTGATTAACTATGTCTCCTCCAGAGAAGCCTAAGTGTTTTTACCCACATAAACTTCCATCAGATTGGACTATCTGTTTTGCATGCTCAGTTAGGATTTATTTATCACTTATTTTCTGTGACTGGAATCAGCATCAGTCAGTAGAGAAAGTAGAGTTGAGGCTTTAAGGTCACTAAATATATATCTTTTCCATAATTCAAGGTTGGTCTGTGTATTAATTTCTTTTTATTATTTTCTAAAAATCATACTTTATATGTAACAATGTAGTTTATATATTAAAGAACACTATAATATAGTGATCTGATATAGATTTAAACTGAAGGGGAAAGGGAAATTTTTCAGGTTACAAAACTGCTCTCCACAAAACAATTTCTTTTAATCACTTTTCCTAAGTGGGTCGATGCAACATATGTATTCAGTGACTGGTCATGTCTAATTCCTATTGTACTAATGGTCAATAGACTTAAAGTCCAGGTTTTAAATTCACTGCTTCAGAGAAATAATTCATGTTGGATTTTTATGGAAAGCAAAAATAATCCTTGCTGTTCCAATACTCAAAAATGTGAATTTACATATCCAGCACAAAATAAAACTAAGGCTGAGTTGAAACCAGAAGAACCAATTAGCTTTATATCCTCTTTCATGACTCGTGTCCTTTCATAGTACATTCCATCCTTCCTCATCACCTAATATCACCCCATCTTGAACTTGTTCCAAAAATTTTAACTATAACCATCTGTTTACACACACACACACACACACACACACACCATGGGCTAAGATCCACATGTGAGGGGGAAAACGTGCATTTTCTCTTTCTGAGTTTGGACCAGGTCTATCCATTTTCCTATAAAATTCATGATTTCATTTTTCTTTACAACTGAATAAAATTAGATTTTGTATATACAGCACATTTTCATTATCTACAAAGCTGCCTGCTTCCCCCTAGGTACATCCCTTAGGATTCCTTGTTAAAAGCGGTACCATTGTACACGGACTGACCTAAGAAGATGACTGTGGAAAAGAGGGGGGGCTGTTGGGAAAATCCTTTGAAACAATTCTATTTAGAAAATGTATTATTTTGATAAAAATACTTGTTTGAATTAAGCATAAATTAATTTGTTATGCATTGTAATTAAAATTTGTAAATATTTTAATGTTTAATCAATACGTGTTTGTGAGCATAAGAATATACATGCTTATAATATTAAACAATGCAGGGATTCAGAACACAGTGTGGTTTGGGCTGTAATACTCATTCATGACTACAACTTTGTATATAGGCAAGAAATATAATAATATTCCTATTTTTAAATTATACATACCTCATACACAAAGGGATTAAAGTAACTTGCCCAGATTATGCATGGTGTGAATCGTAGACCTGACTTCAACCTCACTCTTGGATATCTAAAGAAGCTCTATCATCTTCAGATGAAGGAACTGTGAAATGGTGTTCATATGACTTTAAAAATGTACTTTGTGAATTAAGCTAAACTTTGAACATATATGTCTGGAGAGCCTTGTGTCTCATGAGAAAGTTTATGCAAGAATGCTTGCTGAGGAGATATCTCCAGAATGCCTGTTACTCCCCTAGTTTCTCAGGAGACATGCTGATCTCCCAAGAGGACATATTATAGAGACAATGTTGTCTTGCTCAGTTTATTTTGCTGAATTGTTATATTCTGTCATTGTTCAGTGTTCTGTAAACAGTTGGCTGTAGTTCTCACCAGTATAAAAATAAAAGTAGAGCTGCCATGTGTAAAGAAGCTATACAAGTATCTGGGTTAATTAGCAGTTCTTTGATAATCCCTTTAGGTCCCGTGGCTGCCCCCTTATGGTCACATTCTAGAATGGTGCTTTGTGTTTTCTGACTTGTCCCTTGGGATGCTACCATTAATTTTCTTCCTCCAGAGTCCCAATATCAATACCAGTACCGCAAGTGAGTGAGAGAGCCTGCGTGTATGCAGGGGGTCTTTTCTTCAGGCAGCATTCAACAGGTATAGCCTACTGACAAAGTCCTTGCCTAGTTACTATAAGTAGACCAAGGCAGGCCAATTCCAAAGAAATACCAGAAAAGTGCCTGGCTCTTTCTCCCTCTTTTCTATCCTTTTGAATAATTTAAGTAGTATTGGTTGGAGGTCTTCTTTAAATGTCTGGTAGAATTCTGCTGTAAATACATCTGGACCTGGTCTTTTTTTGTTGGGAGGCTTTTGTATTACCATTTCAATTTCCTTGTATGCTGTGGGTCTGTTTAAACTGTTGGTCTCTTCTTGGTTTAACTTTGGAGCTTCCCATGGTTTCAGATAGCCATCCATTTCTTTTAGACTTTCACATTTAGTAGCGTAGAGGTTTTTAAAATAGTCTGGGCATGGTGGCTCATGCCTTTTACCCCAGCACTTGGGAGGCAGAGGCAGGCAGATCTCTGCGAGTTCAAGGCCAGCCTGGTCTACATAGTGAGTCCCAGGACAGCTGGGTCTCAAAAAGACCAAAAAAAAAAAAAAAAATAGTCCCTTATAATGCTCTGGATCTTTTTGGTGTCTATTGTGATTTTTCTCCTTTCATCTCTGGTTTTGTTGATTTGGATTTGTTCTTTCTTTCATTTGGTTAACTGGACTAAAGGTCTGTCTTTCTTGTTTAGCTCTCAAAGAAACAGCTTTTAGATTCACTGATTGTTTGTATTGTTTCCTTTGTTTCTATTTCATTAATTTCTGCTCTGATTTTTGTTATTTCTTCTCTTCTGCTGGATTTGAGTTTTATTTGTTCTTGCCTTTCCAGTGCCTTGAGTTGAAGTGTTAGGTCATTAATTTGGGTTCTTTCTCATTTTTTAATGTAGCCACTTAGAGCTATAAACTTCTGCCTTAGGACTGCTTTTAATGTGTCCCAGGGGTTGTGTTGTGTTGTATCGTCCTTGTCATTGAATTCTAGGAATTCTTTTATTTCTTTCTTAATTTCTCCTTTGACCCACTCTTTGCTTAGGAGTGTGTTGTTTAATCGCCATGAGTTCATGTAGTGATTACGGCTTCATCCAGTGTTGATTTTGAGCTTTATTGCTTTGTGGTCTGATAGAACGCATGGAATTATTTCAGTGTTTTTGTATTTGTTAAGGTTTATTTTGTAGCCCAATATGTGGTCAATTTTTGAAAAAGTTCCATGGGGTACTGAGTAGAACGTGTATTCTTTGGCATTTGGATGGAATATTCGAAAGATGTCTGTTAGGTCCATTTGATGTATGGTATCATTTAATACAGACATCTCTCTGTTTATTCTTTGTCCAGTTGACCTAGCTAATGGAGACAGTGGGGTATTAAAGTCCCCTACTCTTACTGAGATGGGGTTAATCTGTGTCTTAAAGTCCTGTAGTATTGTTTTTATGAATTTGGGTACACCAGAGTTTGGTGAATATATGTTCATGATTGTAATATCTTCTTGATTCTCGGCTTATTGTTCCTTTGATCAGAATGAAGTGGCCTTCTTTGTCTATTCTGATTAGTTTTAGTTTAAAGTATATTTTATCAGATATTAGAATTGCAACACCTGCTTTTTTCTTAGTACCATTTGCTTGGTATATTTTTTTGCATCCTTTCACCTTAAGGTAATGCCTGTCCTTGAAAGTGAGATGAGTTTTTTTGAGACAGCCAAGAGATGGATTTTTTTCTTAATCCATTCACTTAGCCTGTGTCTTTTGACTGGGGAGTTCAGCCTTTTGATATTTAAGGTTCTTATTGAAAGATGTGTATTGGTTGCCATCATTTTGATTGCTGTTTGTGTTCTTTGTGTAATTTTGTGTTTCCTAGATTATATCTTTGTTTATTTTCTGTCATTGCCCCTAGGGTATAGTTGTTTCTCTCTGCTCTCTGTATTGCTTCAAGTATTCTTTGAAGGGCTAGTTTTGCGGACATGTATTCTTTCAGGCTGTTCGTATCATGGGAGATTTTTCTTTCTCCCTCAAATATAATAGACATTTTTGCTGGGTATACTATTCTGGGCTGGCATCTATTGTCATGTAGAACTGGAAATACCTTGGTCCAGGCTCTTCTGGCTTTCATTGTTTGCATTGATAAGTCAGCTGTAGGCTTTCTTTTGTATGTGACTTGTTGTTTTTCTTTTGCTGTTTTCAGTATTCTTTCTTTGTTCTGTACAATTAGTCATTTGTACTATGCTATGTCGTGGGGCATTTCTTTTCTGATCCTGTCTATTTGGTGTTCTGTGTGCTTCCTGTATTTATATGGGGATGTCTTTCCTTAATTTCTGGAAATTCTCTTCTACAATCCTCTTTAAGATCTGGTCAACACCATTAACCTGAAATTCTTTTCCTGCCTCTCTTGCTATGATCCATAGATTTTGTCTTTTCATGGTGTCCCATATCTTTTGCATATTCCATAAACACACTCCTGTGTTTCAATTTTCCATAATCTTTGCTTGAGTGGGCCAGTTCTTCAACTTTATCCTCCAGGGTTGATATTCTGTTTTCCATTTCATTCATTCTAGCAGTGAGGCTTTCCCTCGTTGTTTCAAGTTGGCTTATTGAGTGTTGCACTTCGTCCTTCATTTCTGCCTGAGTTTTCTTCAATGTTTCTGTTTTGTGAATTCATTCAGAAGTTTATCCCTGTCTTCTTTCAGTTCTTTGATTTGTTTGTGTGTTCTTTAAATTCGTTGACTTCAATTCCTGGAATTCCTTGATCATGTTTATGATTGTTCTTTTAAATTCAGCATCCTGGGTTGGCTCTAGGGGGTTCTCCTTGTAAAACTCTTCTACAGGATTGGTGGGGTTTGGTAGGGACATAGTGTTTTGTCTTTCCATTTTATTATTTCTTCATTGTGGTTTTGGCATGTGAATTTCTTTTGTTGTTTATGATTCTGATATGAGAATTAAGTTGAAGTTTGCTTCTGTTTGTATTATCCAGGTGCCTAGATCCTTTCTTTATTGGTTATGTAAAGCTGGTTGATACAGGGTTCAGGTTCTCTCAGTTTTATTTTGGAGGGAACTGATGCAGATCAGCTATTCAGGGGTACCCACAGAAGCCTAATTCAGGTTCCAGTTAGGTACACTCAGTCTTCCTTCACCACATGGAGGCAGGATCCAGGCTCTCTCAGGCAGTCCTGTGTGTTGTCAACCCACCACATGGAGGCAGGATCTAGAGGCTGTCAGGTAGTCCTGTGTGTTGTCAACCCACCACGTGTAGGCAGGATCCAGGGGCTGTCAGGTTGTCCCCTGGGTTCTCAGGCCCTCTGGTAGTTGGAGGCCAGAGGGAGGCCAGAACCCGGCAGTCTCTGGCAGTCTGGCAGTCTGCTGAGCTCCAAGCTGCTACCCTGATAAAGGTCCAAACCCACCTTCTCAGGCTGTCTTCTAGGATCTCAGCCTTAGCCTACCAAAGCCAGATCTTCCCTGGGGCCTTGGAAGGGGCCTCACAAAATCCCAGGTAGGGGGATGGTATATCAAGGAATTCTTTTTCTTATTTTACCAGTACACTTCAGATGAAGGAAACAAAATGTCTCAAATAAACAATGTTGGTAGAGTAGATAGATTACTGAAAATACACTTGCCTCCTCCTCAAAGTTCAGCCTGCTTTGAAAAATAATTCAAAACTTTGAGTACCCATTAATATAGCTACAATATAAACAAATCAACCTTTCCATTCACATGGGTAAAATAAGCTGTCACCAGGAGATAATGTTTGGGTGCTAGAGAAAAAATCTTTGACGTCAACAAACTAGATAGTGTTTAGACTGGTGCCAATAATGGGAGTCTGAGAGAAGTTGGTCACAATGCTTACCTCCCACACACTATTAATAATTTCATTTACTGTTTTCCCTCTTCATATACTTAACACTCAAAGACTGTTGAGTATTTTTAAGACCTTAAACCTATCAAGTTTTTGAAGGCTGGGAATAAAAAGCGGTCTTGTCTAGAGTTAGGCCAGAACTAGACTCTGAAGCATCTGGGGTCTTATGTGGAGAAACTGAATGTTTTAATGATGACTAATGTCCTCACCTCTCTTATCTTCACCCTTTTCCCCCCAACACACCAGATGGTACTAGATATAGATTCTTGCTGAATTTCTCCTTTCAGAAGAAAACCTTATGATTAACATATTCATTTGTAGTTGCACAAAATTGGCCACATTTGAAAATATGATTCTATTGGTGGTCAGGGCAGGATGGACAAAAATGTCAGTCTTCCCTGGTAGAATTTTAGTCACCTTGCTGTAGCTGGTCAGCATGTGTTTGCGGAAGGCACATCCTTCTGCTTCTTCAAGTCCCAACAAATCCAAGATAATCTGCTTTTTCACTTTGAAGAGTCCTCATGTGGCTTCAATTGATTCCTTTGGGTCCAAAGGGCAAGGAGACCAAAATATTCATCGTTGCTCTTGGAGGACTGTTGTATTTAAAACGGAAAGAGTATTTTCACTTACATACCCTTCTATTGATTATTACGTACATACTGGGTTCGAGCAAGCCCTTGTTCTCACTTTAATTCTTTCTGCTATGCTTCCTCCTTCTTGATGATACATAAATAAAAGATAGCTGGTTAAGTTAAAGCTGCTAGCTAGCTGCATGTCAATGTCTGAACTCCTCTTTTGGTGCAGTGGTTCTCAAACTTAAGCGGGTTAAAGGGCTGAGTAAAGCACAGGTGGATGAGTTACAACCTAGAGGTTCTGATTTAGTGGTTCTGGAGTGGGGAATCAGGTATTGACATTTCTAATGAGCTCCCAGGTGCTGCTGGGGCTACTGAACTCCCACACACATAGTCATGGGTTTACCTCTTAATCACTCTTACCTTCTCATCAAACCCTCAAGTAAGTTTTGTTTCCAATATTCAGCAAACACCAAACTCTGAAAGTTTAAGAAAGTCCTAACTCAGAAGATCAGGGACAACCTTCAAACCCATTTTCTTAGAGTTTAGGGATACTTAGGGCTTAAAGAAGCAAGATGGTCTGTAGTGTGAGAGGTGATTGAAGGTAAGGGAAGGTGAAGTATCAGTAGTTTGTGCATATATAATGAAGCTCCATAGCTCTTCATAGGACAGAAAATAGCAGTATAGGTTGAACTGAAGGTGGAATTTTCTCTCTAATGTCAAAAGATCAGCTATTGGAAAGTTTGCAGACCCAAGTAAGGGGATTAGCATCTTTAACCAGCATGAGCTAAACAAAAATACTTTCCAATCCTGACAAACTTAATCAATCCTTAGCATAGTAACCATATTCAGAGGTGTTGTATACAGCATAGCTAATGAAGTATACTGCTTAGCTGGGTATGCTAGCTACTTCCACATCACTGTGACCAAAATACTTCACAGAAACAGCTTACAGGGGAAGGATACGTTTTGGCACACAGTAATGACAGTTTCAGACCATAGTGGCTGAGAAGGCATAGCAAAGCATCTTCATTCATGGTGCTACGACTGTAAGGATGAGGCTGTCACATCACAGTGGACTGGAATCAGAAAGCAGGACCACAATTAGGGGCCAGTTATATACAGGCCCACCCATAGCAACCTGCTTTCCTCAGCTAGTCTCTGCCTCCTAAAAGTTCACAGCCTCCAAAAAACAGTGCCATGCTGGTGGCTGGGGATCAAAGGCTCAAAACACGAGATGGTGTGAGGCATTTCAGATTCAAATCACAGCACTGTGCAATCTCTAAAACTGGTGATAAATACAGGTAACCAAGAGTGAAGCTAGAGAATTTCATCAAGACTTCTCTTGGTTTTAATTTGGCTGCCATCACTTGAGTCTATGTTAGAGGAATAAAGAGTGGACGCAGCAGCAGACCAGTACTTCTCCCTGTAGCTCAAAGGAACATAAACTTAAAACCTTAACTGCTATGTTAGCTTCTGTCTTAATTGGGTTAAAATCATCTAATTACATGAACTTAGTTCCAAAAAGTTATGCAAAACTCACAGCTGAGCCCCTGCCCCAGTTGTAGTAATATTCTTAAAGACCCCATTGAGTGCAATCACATACATCTATCATCTTTCTAGTAGAGAACTAAGTTTCTCCAATGGGCTGGAAACTTTTGTTTAAAAACAAAGACACAAATTGATCTTAAGTTTTGTCTTTAGACTCTAGGAAGTATATAGAAAAAAATCAAATTTCCTAGCATTCTGATTCACTTCAGCGGCAATATAACATGAGAGGTATCTTTGGGAGCTGTTTTCCAAAGAGGCTTTATGATGAAGCAAGCCCTATGTCTCACAGGCAGGAAGAGCCCCCCCCTTTATACAGTTCATACTGCATGGGTTCACATGCTGCTGCTGTTGCTTGTTACAGAGAATCACAGTGCAGCACAGTTCTTTCAACATCAAAAGACTTTGAGCAATTTAAAGAATAGCCAACTGCAAGTTTTTTTTTATAAAATTGGTATAATTTAAAAAGCCAAATATACAATAGATGATTTAAAATATATTAAGTGGATATGATTTTTTTTGAATCATTGTGAAACCAACATTGATGAACAACAACCAAAATTGGAGAACTCTACTCAATCAATAGTGATATGCTATTTCTTTCTGGAATAAGTAATAAACTTAATTACAAAGTAAATGATAACAGATGCCAGGCATGGTGGCACGTCTTTAATCCCAAGCCTTGGGAGGCAGAGGCAGGCAGATCTCTATGAGACAGAGGCTAGCCTGGTCTACACAGTGAGTTCTAGGCAAGCTGGGACTAAGGAGACCCTGTCAAAAAAAACATAGTAAATGATAACAGATATAACTTACTATTCTTGTGACTGTTTTAAAGTGGGTAGAAAATTGATGAATGAGATAGACTATTGAAAAGCTGACTGTGCCAGATGTGATGGTGCACACCTTTAATCTCAGCACTCAAGAGGCAGAGACAGGCATATCTCTGAATTCCAGGCAAGTTTGACCTACATAGCGAGTTTCAGAGCAGCCAAGGATATATACATAGTGAGACTTTGTTTCACAAAACAAAGAAAAAAACGGAACTGACTTATTGTCAAACATATATATAAAGAAATTTGTTAAATCACCCTTAGGTTCATCCAAAAAGTCAATAACAAACAAATATAGTTAAAATGAAAGTCTTTTTTTTATTACCATGTTCATTCTCTTTCCTGAAAGATGGGCAGGTTGATTTGTTTTTACATATTATATATACACGCTGTATTTTACTAGATATGTAAACAACTACATGCATACACCAAGGACATATATGTACATACCAACTCATATGAGACTATGCCACATAGTATATTTGAACTTAACAGGTGCCAAGAGTTTCAGTCTTGCTGGCTCAGCCCCTATAAGTCCCAGGCATCATCTGTCAGAGGATAAGATCCCAGCCAACTCAGAACCCAAGAATCATCCCAGTCAGTTTAGGTCATCTCTAACCCTTTACATTACCACTTTCTAAGGCCTTCGGTGTTTTCTTTATTTGAGTTCTTAGTGTGGCAGCTCATCCATTTCAATTCTACCAAAATAAAACTCTTTGCTGCCTTCTTTAAGATAGTGTATCTTAGATACCTTAATGCAACAAGACCTTCTAATCATAGAGCCTGATTATGTATATGCAACCAATATGTGTGTAAGCTACTTTTCTATCCTGAAAACACAGAACTACAACCCAGCTGGCTGTAATGAGAACCTAGGCCACAGGTTAGCTAGCCTGTTGGAAGGGAGAAAAAAAATGTTTTTTACTCCTTACTAGTGATTCTAGAGGAGGGTCTGATGGTTAATCTTCTGTGGTAATGTGACTGGATTTGGAATCACCAAGGAGACACACCTCTGGCCATGTCTATGAGAGTGGCACCTATCTTTGAGAGAAACTAAAGATCTAAGGGAAAAGGGAGAAAGCAAGTCCAGCATTCAGCCCTCTGCTTCCTGGTTGTGGGCAATTGTAACCAGCTACCTCAAGCTCCTGCCACCATGTCCAATGGATTATATCCTCAAACAGCAGACAAATAAGCCCTTCCATCTTTATGTTACCTTTGTCACAGGAATGAGAAAAGTAGCTAATACAAAAGAAACAAAAGTCTAACTTCCTATGAAGCTTCCTAGTCTCATTCTATTCCTAGGTTACTGAGTTTACTTTAGGAATAGATTTGCGATTTGATCAACTCCTTTTTCAGCATCAACTGCGTGAATCACACAGATTTTCTTTATCGTTAGCCATTTTTGAAGGAATTGGTTTTATTTGCTATTGTTTAATGACATACTGTTTCATTCTTATGAAGTTCTATTTGGTCATGACATATTCTTCTAGCATATTCTGAAGGAATTGGTTTTATTTGCTATTGTTTAATGACATACTGTTTCATTCTTATGAAGTTCTATTTGGTCATGACATATTCTTCTAGCATATTCTGAAGGAATTGGTTTTATTTGCTATTGTTTAATGACATACTGTTTCATTCTTATGAAGTTCTATTTGGTCATGACATATTCTTCTAGCATATTCTAAGTAGTTTGATTCATAATTTGTTTAAAAGATTTTTAGCTCTACAATCTCTGCTGTGACTTTCAGGGAGGCTGGTTGAAGCAGTCTTTGTGAGCTTGCTGTTATCCTAAACTCACTAAACAAGTAAGGAAGTTTTATATCAATTTCATGCCCTGGAACAACTTACATTAAACATTTTAAAGCTTTGTCCTAGAAAGTCTTTGTAGAATTTATTCATAAAATTGTCTAGAACTGATACTTTAATGGTAGGTCTTTTTAAAATTATATTTTCATTATTTCTTATAAAAACCTATCTGATTCGTTTCACATAATCTCTGATATTCTTTCTCCCAAAATTATTTCTTCTAAAATTTTAAACTTTCTGGGGTGAGCTTTAGATGAAAATTCTTCTGTGATTCCATAAATATCTGTATATATAGTCACATTTTAAATCTGCTTTTCTGGTGTTTTCTTTCCCCTTCTTCCCCATCTGTCATCAGATTATTTCATTTATTTTGCATCTCATTTTAATAAGTGCATGCGACACTGTACTTCCACAGTGTAGCTGCAGCCAGGTGCCACACTGAAGTGTACCACTTAGATTTCATCAAGAGTTTCAGATGTGATTTCCCCTTTAACCCAAGACTTATTTAGAAAAACAGTTTGAAGTGTCTCAAGATGCTTCAAATTTATTCTCACATCTGTTTTTTTCAGTGGGTGAATTCAGTTGTGCTCTTTAAATATCACAACTAGGTTGTTAAGTACTATTCAGCCTCTCCTGGTTGGCAGAGCTGGATGGCTCCCAGACATTACTCATCTGCTTGGGAACTGTGTCTTTATCAGATAGATATGATCCCAAGTTTATTTGATACTCATTTTTAAGCTATTATGCTTTCTCAAACTGAATTGCTGCATTTAATATAAGTGCAGAGTTGTTTCCTTCAAAAAATTAACTCATCCTACTGGGCCTAAAATACTGCACAAGTAATGTCCTTGCCTTATCCAAATTTGTGGATATACTTTTCACCCCACTATTTTAGAACTCAGAAACCCATTCTCCTTACAATACTGACATTGATGGGAAGTGAATACACCTAGACCTCATCTTGTAATGGGAAACTAACATTCAGCCTTGAGTGTTTTCATGACCACAAATAGATGACCTCTTCACTCCCTTCCTATCACTTATCAGCCAGTGCCTAATTCTATTTCTAAAATGATTAGATTCTACATTAATGTACACAAAGTACAACTAAAATATTCTTCAGCCCTTTGAAATAAATGTATATTCTATTAGATTAGCTAAACTTGGGGTTGAAAAAAAAAACTAATACAACTGATAAATGAAACAACCAACCTGCTAGGAAGGAATGGCACTTTGCCCTCATTAGGGCATGGAAGATCCAGGTACCACAAAAGCTCATCAGGGGACAGGAAGAACAGTCTTCACTCAGGAGCCAAGGATCTCCACAAGCCATGGTTCCTTTAGACCCCTCTGCCCTTGGTCCTCCTAAGAACTGACCAGAACCTTAGCCTAGCCACACCTACAAGCCCAAGTACAATTTACCTGGAAATGCTTGACTATGGATTTAAAACAAGTCACAGTGGACACTGAACACAGACACTGCTTTGAGTTGCCATCTTCCTTTTTCAGGATTAATACTTCTGCCAATCTTATGAATGCAAAAATGACATTTTGTAGTATTAATTTGATTTTTGTTATTTGTTTTTGTTTTGTTTTGTTTATTTTCTGAGACAGGGTATCCCTGAAGCCCCAACTGGCCTGGAACTTGGTATGCAGACAGGCTGGCCTTGATCTCATAGAAATCTGTCTGCCTCTGCCTCCTGAGTCCTGGGATTAAAGGTGTGCATCACCATGATCTGCTTTAATTCGACTTTTAAAATTACTATTGAAGTTGAATTTATTTTTATATTACTATTAAAATTCCCTTTTGTAAATAACTAGTTCATATGCCTTCCCATTGACTATTGTATAGCTTTTACTTAATCATTTATGACACACACACAGACACACACACACACACACACACACACACACACGCAGGAAACTAAATCTGTGTAGTAAATGTACAACTCTCAACTGGTCGCTGTTTTCATTTTATGATGTCCTGTTGTACAAAAGAGTTTGTTAGTCTAAGTAGTTTTTTTTAAGAAAGTAATAACATTGACTGAGATATCCTGTCTCCCCTATAACCTCCAAATCCTAAGAAAATGTTCAAAGGAGAAAACTGATGCTTCATTTCCTTAACTATAGTAATAAATAATAGGTGGTGCTACTAGGAAATAAACAGGTTGTCTTAACATTCTTATACTAGAGTTTTAAAACGTTCCTTAAATGTCAGTTTGTGGGAAATGACAGACTTTAAAAGAAGCCTGCTAAATTAACTGTCAAGGTTATAAATTCTAAGAACTCTCAAACCTTAGGTCACATGAAGACTTGGAAATTTTCACTTTAACCACTTTTTGGTTGACAGGAGTAATCTATAAATGTCCAAACCTTGTTATTCACAGGACAGGGTGGCTGAGTCATGCTGATACTTAAAGGAAAGTGTCTAAGAGTGTTCTGGATCATCTTTATGCTGCAATATTGATGAGGAAGGCAGGTGTCGGTCGAAGCAGCAACTGGAAACAATAGGCTCCCTGAGTCACCACTCACTACTTGGATCTTTGGCTCAGAAGGGAGGTCGAGGTCTCTAGCCACAAAGGAAACTCCTTTCTCATGTGTAAACTCATTAGTCACATAAGGATTCTAAGAAGATGACATGTAATAAAAATGCCGAATTTTGTACTTTCTGTTTTCATTGGCTCTCCCTGGGCCTTGACCCCTTCCCCTGAGGCTGCCAGGGACCACCGACTAATTTTTTGCCTACAAGAAACTCATCTCACCTTCATGGATAGGCACTACTTTAGGGTAAAAAGATGGAAAAAATGTTCCAAGAAAACAAGACTATGAAACAAGCAGGCATTACAATTCTAATATCTGACAAAATAGACTTCAAATTAAATTAATCAAAAAGATTTCAAAAGTTACTTTATTTTGATCAAGGGAGCAATTGATCAAAAAGACATTAGAATCATGAATGTATATACAACAAACTCTGGTGCACCCAATTTCATAAAAATAGTACCACAGGACTTCAAGACAGACTTAATCCAACTCAGTAATAGTAGGTGACTTCAATCTCAATTGTCTCCAATAGACAGATCAATTGAAATAAACAGAAACATTTGAATCGAATAATGAAATGGACCTAACAGAAAACTAGCAAATATTCCACCCAAGCACCAAGGAATACACTTTCCATTCAGAAGCCCATGCAAGTTTCTCTAAAATTGACCACATACAGGGGCACAAAACAAACCTCAACAAATACAAAAAAAAAATTGAAAAAAAATCCATGCATTCTATCAGCCCACAATGCAACAAAGCTTAAAATTAATAGTAAAAGAAACTAGTAACAACATGAGCTCTTGGAGACTAAACAACACACTCCTGAATGAGGAATATATCAAAAAAGAAGTTAAGGAAGAAATAAAAGTATTCCTGGAACTAAATGAAAATGACAAAACAACACAACACAACCTCTGGGATACTTCAAAAGCAGTCCTAAGAGAGAAATTTATAGCTCTAAGTACCTACATTTAAAAATCAGAAAGAGCACAAATAAATGACTTAAAAATACAACTCAAGGGCTGGAGAGATGGCTCAGTGGTTAAGAACACTAGCTGGTCTTGCAGAAGATCCAAGTTCGAATCCAGCACCCACATGGCAGCTAATGATTGTCTGTAACTCCAATTCCAAGGGATCTGATGGCCTTTTCTGTCCACTGGGGACGTTGCAGGACATGGGTGCACTTACACAAATGCAGGCAATACACTCGAACACATAAAATAAAAATAATAAGTATATTTTTTTTAAATACGACTCAAGACTCTGGAAAGGCAAGAACAAACAAAACCTAAACACAGTAGACAAGAATAAATAACAAAAATTAGAGCAGAAATTAATGAAATAAAAATGAAAACAATACAAAGAATCAATGACTCTAAGAACTGGTTCTTTGAAAAGATAAACAAGATGAGAGATCCTTAGGTCAGTTAACCAAAAGAAAGAAAGAGCAAATCCAAAACAACAAAATCAGAGATGAAATGAGAAACATCACAACAGACACTAAAAAGATCCAGAAAATAATAAAGGAATACTTTAAAAACTTATACTCTATTAAATTTAAAAATCTAAAAAAAAAATGGATGAATTTCCAAATTCATAGAAACCACCAAAGCTAAACTAAGAAGAAATAAACAGAACAATAACAAGTAAGAAAATAAAAAATAGTAATAAAAAAGCCTCCTGACTAAAAAAAACCTAGGACCAGATGGACTCACAGTAGAGTTTTACCAGAACTTCAAAAATCCACAACCAAAGTTTTAAATTATTCAAAAAGATAGAAACAGAGGGATAACTCCCAGAGTCCTTTTATGATGCCAGCATTACTCTAATACCAAATCTAGGAAAATATTGTGTCTAGGAAAAGACACAATAAAAGAGAAAACTACAGACCTATATCCCAAATGTATATAAATGCAAAAATTCTCAACAAAATACAGATCACCTATGGACACACATCATAAAGGTCTTCCATGGTGATCAAGTAGGTTTTATTCCAGAGATGCAGGCATGGTTCAACATGTCAATTAATATAATAAATCATATAATTGGACAAAAATTGCATGATCATTTCAGTAGATGCATAAAAGGACTTTGACAAAAACCAACATGTATTCATTGATAAAAGTCTTAGAGGGAATTAGACTGACTGGAACATACCTCAATATACTTTAGGCTATATACACCAAACCTATAGCCAACATCATTCTAATTGGAGAAAAAAAACCTGAAGCATTCCTATTAAAATCAGGAACCAGATGAGGCTGTCCACTATCTCCACTCCTTTCAAACATCATGCTACAGCACTATTGAAATGCCAGGTAGAGCACTAAAACAAAAGAAGGAAATTAAAGGGTTACTAATTGGGAAAGAAGAGGTCAAATTATCCTTATTTGCAGATTATATGATATTATACATAGAGAATGCAAAAATTCCACCAGAAAAGTTCTAAAAATGATCAACACTTTCAGCAAACTGGCAGCTTAGAGGATCAATCTACAAAAATCAGTAGCTGTTCTGTAAACAAATAAGCAAGCAGCAAGTTCAGGGAAACACTTCCATTCACAATAGCCTCAAGAAAAAAATAAAATAAAATAAAAGATCTAGGGATAAACCTAACCAAAGATATTAAGGATCTCTTTGACAAAAACTTTAAATCCTTGAAGAAAGAGATTGAGGAAAACACAAGGAGATGGAAAGACCTCCCATGTTCATAGATTGGTAGAATGAATATAGTGAAAATAACTATTTTACCAAAAGAATTTACAGATTAGATGCAACCTCAATCAAAATCCCCATGACCGTCTTCACAGAAATTAAAAAAAAAAAATCCATAGTAAAATTCATGTGGAAATATAGAAGACCCTGGATAACCAAAACAATCCAGAGCACAAAGAGCACTAATGGGGGAATTACAATACCAGACCTCAATCTATATTACAGAGCTACAGTCCTAAAAAGCAGCATGGTATTGGCACAAAAACAGACTTGTAGATCAACGGAACAAAACAGAAGACCCAAACATGAGTGCACACAATTATAGCCACCTGATACTTGACAAAAATGCCAAGAACACACTCTGGAAGAAAGACAGCATCTTCAACAAGATGGATCTGGCAAAACTGGATCTCCACATGTAGAAGAATGAAATTAGACCCATACCTATCACCCTGCACAAAAGTCAACTTCAAATTGACCAAAGACCTCAATGTTGAGCTTGAAAAACTGAAACTGTTAGAAGAATATATAGTCAGTACTCTATAAGATATAGGTACAAGAAATAACTTCCTAAATTGGACATCAGTTGTTCTGGAATTAAGGTTAATCAACAAACGAGAGCTTCTTCACAGAAAATAATCCATCAATGAAGAGGAAGCCTACAGAGTGGGAGAAAATCTTCACCAGCTATTCATCCAACAGAGGGTTAAGGTCCAGAATATATAAAGAACTCGAAAAACAAAGAAACAGTAAAACAAATGACCCAATTAAAAATGGGCTATGGATCTGAACAGAGAGTTCTCAAAAGAAAAAATAAAGATGGCTAAGAAAGATGAAGATTAAGACACCAAGTGATAGGGAGGATGTGGGGAAAGGGAAACTTGCAGTCACTGTTGGTGGGATTGCAAACTGGATGAACCACTATGGAAATCATGGCCTCATCACACTACAGAGATGTTTTCACAACCATGTTTGTTGCTTCTTTTCTCCTTTTTAACATTGTATTTATTATTTTTATGTGTATGAGTATATTTCTTGCATGCACCCGTGTCATTAAGGTGCCGACAGAGGTCAGAAGAAGGCTTCCGATCCCCTAGAACTGGAATTATAGAAAAGTGTTAGCCACCATGTGGGTGCTGGGAATTGAACCCAGGTCCTCTAGCAAAAGCAGACATTGCTCTTAACTGCTGAGTCATCTCTCCAGGCCCTGTTCCTTCTTTTCACAAAGGCTAAGAAATGGAGACAATCTTAATGTCCCTCAACTGTTGAATGAATAATGAAAATGTGGTACATTTTACACAATGGGGTTCTACTCAATGGTACATAACAGTGAAATTATGAAATTTACAGGTAAATGGAGGGAGCTAGAAACTGTTATACTAAATGAAGTAATACAGACTCAGAAAAATAACCGATATATGTTCTCTTTAATTTGTGGATATTAACTCCAAATCCTTAGATGTGAGTATATATCCTAATGTAACCACAGGAGCTGGGAAAATGGAGAGGAATCATGGGGATAAAGGTGAGAAGAAGCTCAAGGTAGGGAGATAGTAAGAGACGGGTGCTATTAAGGTGAAAAGGGAGAAAGGCAGTTACTTTAACTAGGGAGGCAGTACTGAGGGTTACACAGGGAGAGTGAGGAGTTAAATAATGCTTAGATGGAATGAAAAACCAGTGTAAAATGTATTAGTGCAAAGTCCTTTTGAAAAATACACACACACAATGAATATACAATTGTGTGTGTATACAACAAAAAGCACATTGATTGCCTCCCAGAATTTATGTAAGCCCCTATTTCTGAAGACAGACCACACTCCAGACACAGGACTTGGAGCAATATAGCTAAAACTGACCTGGAAGCCTCCTCCCCTAGAAACTACGTCTCATGATATCAGAGGGTACTATACAACTTGATAAGGAAGAAAACCAATCAATGGTCCTACACAGCTGTAAAGCTAAAAAAACAGCAATGACTGGCCCAGCAAACTATTGGTATTCTTGAGTATAGACACTTTTTTTTTTTGGTCTTTTTGAGACAGGGTCTCCCTGTAGCCCCAACTGTCCTGGAACTCACTATGTAGACCAGGCTGCCTTGAACTCACAGAGATCTGCCTGCCTCTGCCTCTGCCTCCCAAGTGCTATGAATAAAGGTGTGTGCCACCACGCCCGGCTAGTACAGACACTTTGATCTTGAGGTTAATCAACAGCTGTCTAATCGGAATTAAGGTCCTCTCAATGGGAAGGAACTCATGTATGATACTGTAAACATAGTCAAATTCACATGACTGGAGATGTCATAGATCTTAGAGAAAAATCTACCTTTGCCACATCCCTAAACCAACATACTTTCTTACAGTATTCTAAATATGCATCCTCACATTTACATACTAGTGTACCTCTCCCCACTCACCAAAGAAGTTTTTTTTTGCAACAGATGGAGACTATTACAGAGTTCCAGAACTGATCTAATGCAGAGAATAAGTGTCTATGAGACACTTAACCCTAAGTGATGCATCTTTAATGCAACCTCTAAACATAGAATGAATGCATCTTTCAGATATCACCAGAGAAACTTCCTTATGCAACCGATGGTGATTAGCAAAGAAACCCTCAATTGGCCAATGTGCATAGAACAAGAGGCTCTAGAATGCTTAGTCTTGAATAGGACACCCATTTCAAAATCTCTGTTTTCTAAGGCTCAGGGATCATTGTGGAAGAGGAGGCAGGAAGATTGTAAGCATCTGAGTGGGTAGAAGACCATAAGGAAACAGTCTTCCAGATAGCTGGTCAGTTACTCATATGAACTCATAGCAATGGGGATAGCATTCACCAGGCCTATGCAAGCTCAAATCAAACAAAATCCTACCATAGACATGGGCAAGTGGGTAAGAAATCCCAACCAATCTAAGGAATTTTTGGCAATTGGTGGCTTCTGGGATAGGGAAAGACAGTATCTTATAGGAATGCTTTTCCTGGTGGGCCCAATGAATGGACCCACACCAAAGGACATTTGGGGACACAGAGCAGACTCTCTAGGAAATATTAAATATATTAGAGTACACTAAATTGGGTAGGATGGTGGGGTGGGGTGGGGAGGTGGGGATAGGGGAAGGAATCTAAATACTATTAAATATATTATATTAAAATAACAAAAATTCAATAAAAAAGAATGTAAGTGATTCTTTGGAAACAAAATATGATGTGTTCAAATTAAAGTTATCTTTGACTTAGAGAGACATGAGTTTGAATAGTGTCATAATTATCTTCAGCTGTCAACTTGACAAACCTAGACATACCAGGGAAGAGGGATGTGACACGCTTAGGGTTTGCACTAAGATCTATGACCTCTCCATCCATGTGTATTTGACTATGCTTACAGCACCACAAATGATTTTCCTCCCATTGAGTGGGTTTTTAGTTCAATTAGGTAGCTCTTGATTATCCCTTAGATAAAAGTGCTACTACTGCACCAATATAGTATGCTGTGCTGATCATTGTTGTGGTTATTCAGCTTCAAAGCTGGTGTTGAACCACTGACTGATTTTCTCCCTTAGCAGTTCATATAGTGTCCTCCAAAGCTAGGAGAACTAGTCTTCAGTGAAGAGGCTTCCAGGTCAGTTCCAGCTCCAGCTCCAAGTCCTGTGTCTGAAATATGTGCTGTCTTCAGCAATAGGGTCTTACATCAAGTTCTGGAAGATAATCAAGGGCTATGGCAATAAAAGTCTGCATATTGATAGAAATACTAGTGAGTGTCTACATTCCGATGTCCTGCATTGTCCTCAGCTCCTTCAAAGCTAGGAACTCTACCACCTGTATTGTCTTGATCAGAGTGAGAGAAGCATGGAATTCTATAAGATCAAGGCTTAGACACATTCTTAGGAAGAAACATAGAATTACCTTTCTCTAAGGAAGTAGAATGGAGTAGGACACTCTTGGCATGGTCTAAAATGACACAGAACAAGGTAAGTTTATTGTCATTGTTGTTGCTTTTATAGTTATCATCAGTAGGTTTTCAGCCCAGTCTACAAGTAAACAGCCTGCCTTCAGAATGTACTTGAGCTTCCAGTGTAAAAATAGTTAGAAGGATTGAGTTTTCTAAGGACTTTACCTACCACACTTTGTAAAGATTGCTGTCATTGCCACCCCCTTTTTCCACATAAAGACACTGCAATCCAGAAAGGCCAAATGATGGCTCTATTCCAACAGAAAGCAAAGCTGGATGCAGTTTGGAAGCCTCTCTCAGAGGGGTCCAGCAGACATGTCCCCGTCTCAGAGGCGAACAGCAGATACTCTAAGAGTCCCAGGAGCTGTGCCCTACTGTTGGGACCCCTGCTGTTTGGGTCACAGTCTCTCCATGTCTGGATAGCCTAAGGGGCTCGGTGTTTTTATGCAGAGACTCCCCTTTCCAGCAGGACACCTTCTGCTTTCCTTCCTGACTCACCTTTGAAGTGGCCGCCTCAGATACATGACCTCTGGCATAGAAAGTGCCAGGTTTTTCCTATATGAATAATCAGGCATTGTCTGACAGTCCGATAGAAGCCCACCGCCACATGTAAATGGGGCATTCTATGAGCACCTATCAGCTGAGGCTCTTGCTACTGCCACCACACTATAAATTCTCTAGTTTCCCCCTAATAAATCAAAGCTGTATCACTGAACTTGTCTGGAGCTGTATCTGTGTCTCACTGTGCCTGGAACCAGCCTGTGATTCAGTCTTCCCGGAGGGGGCTATCCTTCCATCAACAACCACTCACGAATATCTTGCTTTCGCTGTTCCTGCACCTCCCCTCATGATCCGGTGGCCAACAGATCGTGTGCACAGAGGGAGCGTCCTGCAGCTTGGCACCGAACCTGCCCGGCAGCTTGCAGTCCCCCACGGAGTCTGCACTGGCCAGTGACCGGCGGGGCCCGCCGTCCTGCAGACTCGCCAGCACTCCCAGCCACGGAGAGCCAGAGACCCGCCCAGCAGCTCGGCGCGGGAAAACCGCGCCCGCAAGACGCACGCAGCGACACCCTACCATGGACTACACCCAGAACCATACCTCCTGTCTAGCTAAGTCTAGTCCCAGCCTAAACTCGTCCTTCCTACTGGGGGATTCTTTCCTAAGGACTCCATTGGATCATCCCAGCTCTGCTTCTGACTTTGATCAGTCTGTCAGATAAGTCCAAACTCTGTATATTTGAACTGAACTTACTGTTCAAGAAAAATCTCAAGAGGCTCCATGTCTCAAGTATAATAAGAAGACATGAGTAAGTTTGCACATGCCAAGTAATTCCAAGGCGTTCATAATCTAATCATAGCTTGCTGCTACTTGTAGGAATTATATAATCCTGTTTCCCTGCTGCTCCCTTGCTTCCTTTTCAGAAGCATCTATTATTTTCTATTCACTGGGTCTACAATGAAGGACCACATGAAGAGTAGGTAACACAGGGACTCCATTTTAATGATGTGAATATAGATTTGGTCCACTGAAATTGTGAATAGTCACCTTCACATCGGAATCTGCCCGTAAGTACTTCTCTGCAAAGTTCTGTTCAAAGGCACACAGGTGCTATAATCATACTGGTTGGTTGTAGCCATCCTCTGTCTTGATTAACTAACAATGAATGGCTATGAAACATTTTTAATATTGCTCATGTATGCATGTCTATATGTGTATTTAAGCATAGTATCAGAAATATGAATCTAAAATTATATTTATTTCCATTAAAATGAAAAATCTATGTGCTTAGAGTCATGTAATTTTAAATATATGCACTGAGTAATCAACAGCAACATTTGGAAGCTAGAGAAATTCAATAGCTTCCTGGGGGAGCCGAAGCTAAAAACAGACAAAGTCTAGCCCCAAATCTAGACTTACAAAGTCCCTGCTTAATTTTTTTGCAAGCATACTGTGCTGTCTCTTGACAAGTTGTTCTTGAGCTCCAAACTTAAAGAAAAATAGACTCGTGGGTACATCTAGGTAGGTTGCCCTCTGTCTTTCAACAGAGCCCAGTCATTTTGATTGTGAACTTGTTACTCTTGTCTGACCACCTCAGCATGCTAACCACAGCCAATGATAAAGCATGTGAGTCAGCGCAGAAATTCCTCTTCTGATGCCAGGTTCTCACATTCCAGCTCCTCTCCTTGGCTTCCACCACTCTAATGTTCTTGAACTCCCATTCTGCCAGTGGGTGGTCTCTTAGAGGCTGAATGTTCCCTCAGAACTGCCTGGGGTAACTTTCTCTACTTGAATTTCTATGGCTAATTTTTTCATAAACAGAAGCAATGATGTTTTCTTCCTTCCCCCTTCCTTTCCGTTTTAGTTCTCAATGCTCCTTTCCTTACATTTTTACTTCAAATTTGTATGTGATGGCTGAGTCTGCTTATTTTACATGTCATTTGTGGGTGTAGTTTTCCTAAATGTTTATAGCCTGTCCTTTGTCAGAGATCATTTTTCAAAGATGTTTGAGATACAAGAATTGCAAGTTTTTTAAGACAGGAGTTTTAAAAGTACATTTAAGAAAATTTAACACAATTTTGATGCAACATATTTTTTCCATCCATGATAAACCTTATGATTTTAATTCAATTTTGACACATCTTCCATTCATCCTTTCTATTTTTAGGTCACTATCAAAACATACAAAAATGGGTATTTGCTCTTTTTCTGTTTAGGAAATACAAATGAGCAATGCCAGCCCTATAGCTGTGTGAGGGGAGGCTCATAGAGACATATGCAGTTCTACATAAACCTCAGGAACTAGGCATATTCCTTGGAGGGATTTTGCTTTCAGAACAGATGAAGAAGGTTGACTGAGGCAGCAAGCAAAGGAGACACGTTAGTACCCTAGGACCCCATTTGATCTGGGGCTATGCACAGTCTCTCCCCACTCTTGTAATAAAGCACTGGACACCCTAGTTCCTTCACCTTCACATGCTATATACACACATCCCACTCCAAAAAAATTCATGTGGTGACCTCAGAATCCCTTAAACCACCCCCCACCTGCGTTGGGTTATTCTTGCTCCCATTGCTCAGCAAGACTACATTTCCCCACCTCCATTATCTAATTCAAACAGTTTCTTCTCAAGTACATTCCCAAGGTTTCCAAGTATGAAGAATAGAAGGACTGATCCAGTCTGAACTGGTTTTAGCTGCATGTGCAGAAAAGAAGAAAAGAAAAGAAAACAACCTGTGTCCTCTAGCAACCTTTTAAAGAGAATCCCCATTTACCACCTTATGCCTATGCTTATTGGGCATGCACGCATATGATTATATTCAGATGCATTATGGGAAGGGGCATTCACAATAGGAAAAAAAAAGAGCATATGACCTACCCTTACAATCAAAATAGAGAACTACCCATGCTACAAAACTAAATTCTTCCTTCTGTTGAACCTCATGGAAAGGAAGCCCCAAACTGCACTTGAGCCCTAGGGTACACTCACTCATGCACCCCTGCAGCCCTCTGTCAATCTTGGAAGTGTATAACCTGCACTAACTATGATTTTGCTCCAAACAAAGGAATCTCACTTCATTTGCAAATCTGTGTGAGTGCTTATTTTCAGTTCTGTACATAAAAGACCAAGAACCTGGAAACACCTGGCTCAGACCCAGCTTGGACCACCTGAAATGTCACCTCATCTCAGAAAGGTGCAGTTCTGAGATTTTGCTTCTAAATGTAAAGTTAAATAAATTTAGCAAGTTCTATGACAGATTTAATAACATTGCGCACACCTCTAAAACCACTGAACTGTGGTTATAAGATGTATTTATTCTGGCATTTAAACTGTTGTTATAATATCTTTGTAAACTCTGGGCCATAAAAGATCAAATTATACTTCGGCAAACCTTAAAAACACTATTCCTAGTTTGGCAGAGAACTGCATTGAGCTTATTTATAAAAAATATAAATGCATACTAAATCTTGGTATCAACCATTTTCACTAAGTGCCTGTGAAGTGCAAGATAATTCAGTGTAAATGCCGCCATTGTCTCTGCCTTCTGCCAGAAAGATAATAGCAAAATTTTATATTTTACTGAGGGCCAACAGCTTTTCAGATACTCTTTCTCGTGGGTTAAATTGTGTCTCTTTGACAAACGTATGTTATAAACCCAAGAGCTGCTCTTCCAGAACGTGACTTCCTTAGGCCATAGAATGATTGTAGATGTAATCGATTAAGTTTAGGTCATCCTAAAGTAGGCTGGGTACTTAATCCAATATGACTGGTGTCTTTATAAGATGAAGAGTGTCACACACTGAGAAGGTGGTCCTGTGGTGCTAAAGGCAGACACTAGAACGAGGCATCGACAAGCCAAGGAAAACCAAAGATTACTGACAAGTACCAAAGAGAAGAAGCTAAGAAGGAGCCAGCCCACAGATTTTGGAGACAGAATGCTTCATCAATGTAATTTCAGACATCTAGGTTTTAGAACTGTGAGGAGAAAAATAAAACCTTTTGTTGCTTTAAGCCATCCTGTTTGTGGTACTGTGTTACAGCAGCCACATAGGAAACCAATATATTATCTAATTTAGTTCTTTCAATAAACTTATGAGTTAGAAAATGTTCCGGAGTTTGGGACCACTGGAAGACTACCCAGACTCAGAAAGTTCCAAATCAGACGAATTAAGCTTTTACAATTTTATTAGAATTTTAAAGAAAAAGAAATCCTCAGGGCAGGCGAGGTGGTAATCTTGGCAGCTGCCTTGAGGATGTGAGTGGTGGGAAGAAAGAAAGAAAGCCATGAAGCCATGCAGGTTTAGAGCCTGGGTGGGAGGTCAGACACATGGCCGACCAGCAGCCACATGGCTGGAAGAAGGAAGCTTTAGAGAAAGTAAAGAAATACAAGATGCTGCGGGCAGCCCAAAGCCTTAAAGAAAGCATGTTTAGTGAGAAAGGCATGAAGAAAAGGGAAAGTAAGCCTTCTGAAGGATTTAGAAAGGCAGACAGACTTACAGCGACCTACATGACCTGTGGTTCATCCAAAATTCCACTAATAAGTGGGATTCCAGGCAGGAAAAACTTGCTATCTCATTAATGCACTAGGTATTCTGCCCATCTATTTAGCATGACCTGCCTTCCTGGGGTGGTCCCATGACCAGGTGTTTGACCAGTTGACCTTACACAAAATGGAGGAGCTTCGGGTATTACAGTAATATTATTCACACTGGTATTACTTTTCTCATCATTGTGTCAAAATACACAAAAGAAGCAACTTAGAAGGACTTTGTGTTCATGGTTTAAGGAATATGGTGCATTATGATGAAGAAGGCATGCTAGCAAGCAACTCATGGTGGCACAGGCATGGGTTGGGACTCCTCACCTCTGCATATCTTGAAAGAACAGGAAACAGAGACCACACAGGTTATTAACCATAAGTCCTTCCCCTGGGGAACCATTTCCTCCAATGAGGCTCCCCCTTCTTAGGGCTTTGCAGCTTCCCAAAGCAGTGCCACCAGCTGAGGAACAAGTGCTCAAATGCATAAGCCTGGGACTGGAGATGTAGCTCAGTCTTCAGGCTGCTTACAGACAGGAAGAAGATGGCAAGCGAGTCTCCATATGGCATAAACTGGTGTGGTGAAGCACAGCTGCAGTACTAGCTCCAGTCAGGTAAAGGCAGAAGGACCAGAAGTTCAAGATCATCCTTAGCTATATATTGAGTTTGAGGCCAACCTGCACTACATGAATTCCTGTTTCAAAACACTAAAAATGTAAACCAAAAAACCACATGAACACCAGGAAGACATTTCATATTGAAATCATGACTAACCTGTGTTAGGGGCTAAGAAATAAAATAGTTTGATTGAAATTACATAGCTGGTAAAGAAACAAAGAGTAGAGACAGGATTTAAAATAAGATTATTTAGTTGTTGTCCATCACTGATACCATGTCCTCCAAAATAGATACAAGAATACATGTTCTTTTCCCATGTCAGCTTTGTGTATATTTATGCATATTTTATATAAATACTTGCTAACTACAGGTTATACTTTTTATTGGAAGCTAATATTTTTCCATCAAATTAGTAAGTCTGTAACTGATTACAGAAGGGAAAATCTAATGGCACTATTTCTATGACATCTGCCTGTGTCTTCTCCCCCACAATCCCCCAGCTCCACCTATGAAACAAGAGTTGGCCCATGGTGCCACACATATGAGTCAGAGCACAGCCGGCAGAGCCAAGTACAGGCTTTCTTGATCTGGCCCTGGCCTTCTGTCCCACATACCTCCTTTCAGCCCCACTACCTTCATGGTGTTTTTACCCTCAACATGGCTGTTGTTGCCAAAACACTCTGTGTCAGTTCATGCCTCTAAGCTGTTTATGTAGGTTTGGCCTGAGATGTCATCACTCCTCCTACACAGCTTGAAACTAGTCTGAAAACAAAACCCAACTCTACAATCTCTACATTGCCTTCTCTAACCTCATCTCTCCTCTCCTCAAAGGTCCTGTAATTTACAGTCTTGTTGTGACTCTACAGTCAGTTCAGTGCTTAAGTATTGTCTAGGCAGTAGTCAGTAACCCAATTGTTGAGCTACGCCTTAGGGCAGTTCCTTGGGCAGCAAGCTGGGAGTGGAACCCAGTATCACCCTGTTTTCTTATTCACCTTATTAGGTTTGAAAATAAAGTTGCAGTAGAGATTTAATTCTGCCCATGAGTAATTTTGTTATGAGTCAAATCTCTGGAGTCAAGAGTTGAAAGTAATGCAGAAACAGGCAGCTAGGTTCTGGAAGTGAAGGCCAAGAGAAGTGAGATTTGCAAAGAATGAAGAATTAGAGTTAAACTGTTCTCTGGAGCAGCCAGTGGCTTTGTTAGCTGTCAGGGACACCTGATAGGTAAATGTGGATATGTGTGGATGCTATGATCTCATCAGGATGCTTGTATGCTCTCAAAACATTTTTTTTAATTCCATTTGTTTTACTTATTTGTTGTGTGTGTGTGTGTACATGTGTCTGTGTGTCTGTGTCTGTGTCTGTGTATGCATCCTTCAGAGCACATAAGTAGAGATCAGAGGACAATTTGTGGTAATCCAACTTGTGTGAATCAGTTTTCTCCCTCTATCATGTGGATCCCAGGAATCAAACACAGGTCTTCAGGCTTGGTGACAATGCCTTTATTGCTGAGCCTGCTCCACAGTCCTCAAAACTCATACATTACAAACCTAATCACTAGCATTACACTATTTGGAGGTGGGAACTTCAGGAAGTATGGAGGTCATGAGGATGGAACCCATAAATGGGACTAATTCTTTGTGAAAGAGACCTTGGAGAGCTCCCTTGACCCTCCCTCAAGGAGTACACAGTGTGAATGAACCAAGATCAAGAAGTGAGCCTTCAACATACACTGAATCTGTCCTGTGATTGTGAGTTTTCCAGTTTCCAGAACTCTAAAAATTAAATTCTTTGATGCTTTTAAGTCATCAGTTTGTGCTTTTCATTTTCTTTTCTTTAATCTTTTTTATTTTTATTTTATATGTATGCATGTATTACCTGCATGTAGTAAGTGCACCCGTGTCGTGCAATGTCTACAGAGAAGAGAAGAGGCTGTTGGATCCCCTGGGAATGGAGTTACGGACAGTTGTTAGCTGCCTTGTGGGTGCTGGGATTTGAATCCAGGTCTTCTGCAAGAACAACCAGTGTTCTTAACCACTGAGCCATGCCACCAGCCCATCATTTTCTTTTGTTTTTGAGAATTTCATACATACATCTGTAAAATAATCATATCTGTGGTAGTTTGAATGAAAACGTCCCCCATAGGCTCCAAGTGCTTGGACATTTTGTCCCCAGATGATGGCACTGTTTGGGGAGGTTTTAGAAGGTGTGGCTATCCTGGAGGCTATCCTGGGGGTGGGCTTAAAGAGTTCTTAAGCCTTGCCAGATCTCCAGTCACTCTCTTGCTTCCTGTGCCTATGTGATGATGTGAGAGCTTAGCTTCTGCTGCTCCTGCTCCAGCCACCTCCAGCCATCATACTTCCCTACCATGATGGACTATAATTCCCCTGGAACCATAAGCTCAAATAAACTCTTCCTTCTATAAATTGCTTTGGTCAGTGTTTCTATCACAGCAACAGAAAAGTGACTAAATAATGGGATGGTCATATCATGTTAGGTGAAATTTTGACCTCAACATTGTTTTCATTTGAAAATTAAGCATGACATAGAGAGATACTACTGGGTGTCATGTTAACAAGGGGTGGACTTGTGATGGCTAATCCCGGGTGTCAACTTGGCTGAATCTGGGATTAACTGGAATGAGAGAGCTCTTCTTAATTCTATCATCTGAAGCTGGAAGACACGCCCTAAATGTTGGTGTTACCTTCTGATGGCAGCCCATATAAAAGGCCATGGCAGAGGAGAGCGCCTGGCTTTTTGCTGCTTGCCTTCTGTCTCACTGGTGAGTTCATCTTGCTGCTGTAGACTGAAAACTAGCCTATCTTTTGGAATTCATCAGACCTTCAGCACCAGATTGCGACTACTGAGACATCAAGCCTCATGCAGATTCTCAGCCTCTCCAGTGTGGTGCAGCCATTGTTGGACTACTTGGACTCTATCCTGTGAGCTAAGCTGATAAATCTGTATACATATATATTCATTCTACCAGTTCTGTTTCTTTAGAGAACCCTGACTAATACAATATCTATCCCCCCTTTACTCCCTCCAACTTTCTTATCCTTATTTTCATTTTTTTGATAATACACCAAGTACAATTAGAGCTGCACATATATGTATGGTTGTGAGGCCTTCCAGGGGAGCATGGGAAACCTACCAGTGGTGATATCTTCAATAAAGAATCTCTCTCTCTCTCTCTCTCTCTCTCTCTCTCTCTCTCTCTCTCACCTTTTTGAGACAGGGTCTCCCTGAAGCCCCAGCTGGCCTGGAACTCACTATGTAGACCAGGCAGCCTTAAACTCACAGAGAATCCCCTGCCTCTGCCTCTCGAGTGCTGGGACTAAAGGAGTGCACCACCACGCCCAGTAAAGATGCTTCTTATCAACTGCTAATTTCTCATCCATATGGAGTACGGCCTGGATATCATCTACTCCATCTGTGTCAGAATTTTGGTTGACTTGATCTTGTATAGTTAGTGACAGCTGCTGTGCGATCATTATTACAATAGCCATGTCATATCCAGAAGACATATGAGTTTTGTTACAGTAGCTGAACAGATGGAGACAGAGGACAATGTCAAAGGTAGCTGTATACACTCTTCACCTTTCCACGTACCATCTGGTATTAGGACGATTCCAACAGTTCTATGTCCTTCAAAACATACATTTCCTCACAGAATGAATTAAAGCTTTCTGCCTTAACTGATTTTTAAAGATTTTTAAAATCTTCCCTTAAAATATAAGAAACTAAGTCCTTATTCATTTTTCAAATAACTGCATGCTATTTTTTAGAATATGGTAAGATTTGCATGCTTTCTGTGCTCTGAGTTTACATAGTAATTGCCTGCCTTTTGTCAGATTAATAAAACTAACTTAAACCCACTTGGGACTAGAAACTATTTTTAGAACAGAGGATTGACAGCCCTTGCAATTATTGTACAATGAAATCTAAGTGTGTCATATATATATAT
>NW_008356318.1:2040805-2106466 GCF_000622305.1 Nannospalax galili
CTCCTCAGGTAGCTTACTTGAAGGGAAGTTATGTGTTCATCCCCATATCTTTTGCTTCCTGTTGATGGACTAAGCAATAGCCTAAACTGAAGTTCCCATCTTGGACCATGAAATACATCCATGTGTTGAATGTGACAGTGATAAGACAGAGAAGACCTATGGATTGTGGAGCTACCATCTCAGTCGTGGATAGTCACCTCCAGGCTTAATCCTAACCCTAATGGAGACACAATTAAAAGCAATTCTTTATCTCTACCCTAGTGATATTACTTACCTAAATATCTGCTCTCATTTTCCCACCCATGACCATCAAGCCATATAATTAAACTTTTTCAGTAGACTTCTCATCCCAATCTACCTGCTACCTCAGATCTGGATTTGGTTCATGCTTTATGAACTACAAGTGCATTTTGAATACAATGGGAACTCTCTCTAAATATCAAGGAAGGTTTGTCATTGGTGTCCTGTTATTGTAGTATGGTTGATTTGGGGAAAGAAGGTCACAGGGAGGCAGGAGCTTTGTAGCTCTTACCTTTAGTGCTCCATTTCTGTTGTGATAATAGGTCATCTGAACTAGTAGTGCTGAGGGAAAAATGATGACCATGCCTTATTCTTTGGTCTTATTCATTATTGATTCCATAATTCTCAGTCTTTTACCCTGGTTCTGACTCTCCAGCGTCTTTGGATTTTGTACTTTCTCCTTGATCTGTTTTGTTCCACAGCAGAGATCCATTTATCTTCAAGCACTGGCCTGAGGTGGGATACTGTGAAAGCTTAGGAGGTCATACATAGGTTTTTATGGTGGTTACATGGGGTCATACATGGATTTTTACTCAGTGAGTACATGGGCTCAAACATGGGTTTTTATGGATGAGTACATTGGGTCATTTCTTTTTTCTAGGTGGAGAGCATATGATTTTGTTCTCAAAGGGATTTCATAGATATAAAAGGCTAAAGGTTTTCCACATGCTAAATCTTCATAAGCCAAATACTCAGAGAGTTAAAAATGTGAACCATTTTATTTAATGCCATATAACACGTTTTTTATTAAATTGCCTTTTCATATTTTTTCAGTGTATGTTTTTATTGAGTTTTTGTGCATTTCATAAAATACATCTCAATCATGTCTAGACCCCCTCCCCCATCCACAGCCTTTTCATATTATACCATCTCTTTGTAATGAAGACTGTTACACTAAATAGCTATATGAAACATTTTTATATTTATCATAAGTAAATGCATTTTCTCCACATCATACATTGCCCTTTGTAAGAGGATCCATGAGAGAAATTTGTTCTTAACAACAAATATTGTTTATGCTAGGTCCTTTGGACTTCTATAACTGTTAATATCCTTTCTTAATTTAACTAAAAGAAATGCAACCTAACTGTGTCCCATCTCTGGCTTGCCTGTAATTCCATCCTTGTTCCAAGCCTAATTTTATACCCTGATACTCTTAACTTCTTGTTTATTAAGGTGTCTTAAATTCTTCCTTAGTAGTACTAATTATAAAAATATATAGCCATAATTCATTGAAGGACTCATCACTAATTTTTTTTGTAAGACAGGCTTGTTGCACTATGTTAAATCTATAGGAATGTTTGAAGCGATTGTGATCCAAATGATACCGATCTTCAAGTGTCTGTGTTCTGTCTATTAGGTGTCAAGTGTGACTTTTTTCCTGTTGATCTGGGAAAAATGATGGGGTAGAAACTGAGGGAAGCAATGAGAGCAACAGATCGAACGCTAAGATTTTGGACTTTACCCAAAACAATGCTAGTGGTTTCAGTCACTCTGTACACCATCTGCAGGAAGATAGTCAAAAGACAGCCTTGTCTTGAGCAGTGAAGCCTGGGGAGACCTCCCTGAGAGAAGAGGGGAGTTGAGATAAGGGGGCAGCAATCCAGAGTGAAAGCCATGCTTCTGAAAAAAAAAAACAAAAAAAACAAAAAAAACAAAAACAAAACGGTGCTCTTGACAGTGCTCATGAGTGAACGAGGTAGTAGAATCTGGATGGCAGAGGCTCAGAAGAGAATAAGGAAGTTTGTTGCTTCACTTCTCATTTAAGATGGGGATGAAATTGCACTGGATCTTGAATGAATCCAGGGAAGTTTTGTTTTGTTTGTTTTTGTTTTCCTTCCCATAACTACAGTGAAAACTAATTTCTAATTTCTCTCTTTGGAGAGAAAGATGGTATTCAGAAACTTTTGATGGCAAGAGATGTTAGAAAGGATCAAGAGAGCCCAGCAAGGTGACAATTTTTGAAGAAGGAAATATCACTTCTGTAACAAAGGACAAGAAAGGCCTGTAATCCCCAGACTGTGGAGGCTGAGGTACAAGAATCGCTTAAACCCAAGATTTGGAGACCAGCCTGCCTCAAACAAAGACAGGAATGTTCTAATGTTGATTGAAGGGGGTTATTCAGGGCAGCACTGATCTCAGTGAACAGGATGTCCAACTTAGGGAAAAGGGAACATACAATAGGAACATATCTGTCTCCATGTGGAGAGTGGAAACGCTATAGGGAAGTAGTTTTTGAACCTGACTCTCAAGTTAGAGACCTGTGAAGGGATAAGGGGCCCTAAGATTAAGCCCTGTGAATGGTCACTGAAACTGTAGAGGGAAATGAACAAACAGGAAGTGCTGTGATGATGCAATAAGGACTTGTCTGTGTTATCACAGCATCAAAGCAAGCAGGCAGTGTACAGGAGAGTGAGGGGAGCTGACTGTCCACAAAACAGAGAGACTAAAGCATGTGAGCGCTACAAATATCACTAGATACAGGAATTCTGATTCTAAAAGCTCCTGCACTCTTCTTGGTTTATCTTTCTGAGACACTGTTGTTTCAGTGCCACTTTGCCATGGACATTCATTTCCTTTGCTTGGCCTTCCTCTTTCTTAGCCTGCTACACAGCTCAGGTAAGATTGTAATGGAACAGTTGAAGCAAATGAGAATCTGAGGCTTTGAAGTGGCTCAGTCATGAACATTTGCTCAAAGGAATTCATCGAATGGATGATTTCTTTACAAATAACTCCCTGGAAATAGAATAGAATAGAATTTGAGAAATTTCAGGAGTCTCTAGGTCACGCAAAATTCCTCATCTCAGCTACAGGATAGATGCATATATTTCCAAGAAAGGGAATTTAGAGATTATAGTTTTTACGCCTTCATTTTGGTTCCCTTATCTTTGTTTTTCTTGATTTGTTTTGTTGGTGGTGCCTCTGTTTTAAAGACTATAAATTTTTAAATTATGTAGGGGTGGGGGTGCAGGTGAGGGCAGTGCCCACAGAGGCCAGCCAAGAACATAGGAACATAGGATCTTCTAGAGCTAGAGTTATGCACAATTGTGAGCTGTCCAATGAAGAGTACTTAGGGACTGAACTTAGGTCCTCTGCAAGAGCAATATGTACTCTTAACCCATGAGCCATCTCTTCAGCCCCATGGTGCCTCGTGTTTCATCTTTCCATTCAGTAATTTCTTCTTTCAGTTCAGAATATCCTCAAGCAGAAAGATCTTGGGGGAAAAAAAGAAAGGAAAATCAACTATGAAGTTATTAGCCCTTAAAACTTAAGGTTCCAAAGAAGTAGCAAGGGTCTGATAGGGTTAAGAATAAGAAGGAAGAAATGAAGAGATAATACCAGAAAGTTTAAAACAGTGGAGATATGAGGGAGAAAGACAGAGAAAGAGACAGAGAGAGAGAGAGAGAGAGACAGAGAGAGAGGAGGGACGTGTCAGTAATGCTATGTAAGTTAACAGACTGAGTGACTTAAAATGGTGTGATGCCATTAACAGGAATGGAATATGAGGAAAGGAACTGACTGGGGATGAAGCCGGAGGTGAAAACGATTTCAGAAATAACTTTGAAGTGACAGATATCCAAGTGAAAATTCCCTAGTACAGATATGAGAGTAGCAGAAAGCTGTAGCTGAGGATAAAGACTATTGGACGTACTAACAGCCGTTTCTCTCTCTGTCTCTCTCTCTGTCTCTCTCTCTCTCTCTCTCTCTCTCTCTCTCTCTCTCTCTCTCTCTCTCTCAGGTGTCTTGTGTACTGGGCATGGTAGTGATAAGAGTTGTGTGTTAGTGAAAGACAAAGGCAACAAAGAAAACATTGCCTCCCATTTTATTTTCTATTCCTCCCTCCTCCTCCTTTCTCTCTCTCTTCTCTCTCTTTCTCTTCCCCTTCTCAACTTATTCCTGATCATATAAGAAACTTTGAAAAATACACAAACTGATCTTTTTTTAAGGTGAAGAATTAGCGAGAAGATTCAAAGAGAAAAATGAACTTAGGAAACAGTTTTTTTTTTAATGGTGATGATGGCCTAGAAAGACGGCCCAACAACTAAGAGCACTTACTGCTCTTGCAAAGGACCTGGGTTGGGTTCCTGGCACCCACATCAGGTGGCTCATAACTGCCTGTAACTCCAGTTCTAAGGGATCCAATGCCCTCTTCTAGCCTCTGGCATGCATGTGCCACACATACATAAATTTAGAACAGTGATGATATTATATTCCGAAACGGTCCCTGAATGAGGTAGCTGAACGTAGAGAGTAGAACACATCCTTGTCATGGGTTTCAGAGATGGAGTAGTGCAGGCCATCTCCTGAGAAGGGGCACCTGAGCCTTATGTATCTGTTGACCTCATCTGCCTAGAATGACAGAACTTCAAGCATGGTATGTTCAGCATTGACTATGTAGGCTCCTCAATGATACTGGACTTGTTCAGTCCATAAGCAGACCAGTGAGTTTTCAACAGCAAGTCAGACTATACTTGCTGTCACTCATTTCTAAGACATGTTTAAATCCCATTAACAATTGTGTTGTCACTATGAGACATTCTCATCACTATTTTTCCACAATGGTGATGATGGCCTAGAAAGACGGCCCAACAACTAAGAGCACTTACTGCTCTTGCAAAGGACCTGGGTTGGGTTCCTGGCACCCACATCAGGTGGCTCATAACTGCCTGTAACTCCAGTTCTAAGGGATCCAATGCCCTCTTCTAGCCTCTGGCATGCATGTGCCACACATACATAAATTTAGAACAGTGATGATATTATATTCCGAAACGGTCCCTGAATGAGGTAGCTGAACGTAGAGAGTAGAACACATCCTTGTCATGGGTTTCAGAGATGGAGTAGTGCAGGCCATCTCCTGAGAAGGGGCACCTGAGCCTTATGTATCTGTTGACCTCATCTGCCTAGAATGACAGAACTTCAAGCATGGTATGTTCAGCATTGACTATGTAGGCTCCTCAATGATACTGGACTTGTTCAGTCCATAAGCAGACCAGTGAGTTTTCAACAGCAAGTCAGACTATACTTGCTGTCACTCATTTCTAAGACATGTTTAAATCCCATTAACAATTGTGTTGTCACTATGAGACATTCTCATCACTATTTTTCCACAAAGTTTTAATTTTGAAGTCTCAGAACTACATGAACAAATGTACAAGTAAATACTTTCCTATTTTTGTTGATCTACCTGTTTAATTTTAGGAACTGAAGGCATTCATGAAGTCACTAGTATCCTGGACTGTAAAAATCAAACACTGTGTAATTCTGAAAGTACAACTGGATACTGCTCTGATGTTCAAGAGGTCGGGCTGTGTGTCTTGCGTCTTAAGGAAACCTCAAAAGAAACAAACCCTAATGAAACAGAAAGCTAAGGTGGCATGGTGATCAACTCCCATGTTGTATTAAAAATTTAAATCTGCTTTTTCTCTCCCTCTTTATTTTCTAAGTGACATATTTATTGACTTTTTAGACAAAAGTTTATCGAGGAACCTTTGATGTTTAGGATAAAGTATGAGAATTACCATATCTTCTTTAATTCTAAGAGGTCAAGGAATAGTTGAGAAGTCAAAGGAGACTTGTCCTGTTTGGGTTGTAGGGGAAGCCTGGGAGAGAGGCAAATAGGACAGGGAAAGCTCAGAGAAGAAAGCTCTAGTCTGTGCTGAGTACATGAGCTACAGAGACAAGGATGGACAGGAATAGAGGTTACCTTGAGTAACTGTGGAGTCTTCTTTCTATGGTTTGCAAATACTAAAAAAGATTAAATTAGCTTTTACCTTGGGTTAAATCTCTGTGAGTTACATGCTAGTGCTTACATCACACCCTGTCATTTTTTTTCCCCTGACTTTACAAGCCGCATAATTAGTTACACATTAGGCAGAAAAGATCTGCTAGTGGAGAGCAGTGAACCTGAGCCTGCCTTCCTTTCTGCTGCTGCAGAGACCACAGTGCCCCTGCTACCTGCAGCCAGGCAGCTTATTTAGGGTTCCTGATTCCATTGTCCCAGTGTCTCTCTGAAATCACTTCCTTAGATTTTTTAAAACGCCACCCAACTGAACAATCCTAACTGGGTAGAAAAGACAACTACCCATACAGAATGCCTGCACACACAAACAGGAAGCTTGTGGCTAAGTGACTTTTTTTTTATAAAAGTGAATAATTTCAGGTACATATAGCAGCTCATCAGGATTCTGGCCTAGCACTAGTGAGAGATTAGAAGAGGATCACAAGGCACAGTTGGGGCTGAGATGGGGCACAATAGAGCCTGAGAGCAGCTAGAAAGGGAAAGAAGGAAGGCTTTAATAGGCAGTCACCAGAAACTAACTAGATAGACACAAGGAATACAGGGAGACACCTTAGCAGGGCAAAACAATGATGGGGCTTGTTCATGCTGAGCTGCTAGGGATGAATCCAGGGCCCTGTACTTGCAAGATCAGCATGCCCCACTCTCCCCCTAGCTCTCCTGTCTTTTATTAATAGAATGTAGGGCAATTGCAAGACTTATCTATGAGAATACCTACTGTTGGTATCCACTTAAAGGAAAGGAACTTGCTTGCATGTTTAAGAACTGAAAGCAGCCTGGCATGGTGGCACATGCCTTTAATCCCAGTACTCGAGAGGCAGAGGCAGGCGGATCTCTGCCTGGTCTACATAGTGAGTTCCAGACCAGCTTGGGCTACTAGGAGACCCTGGCTCAAAAAAAAAAAAGAAAAAAAAAGAACTGAAAGCAGCTAGGGTTGGAGAGATGACTAAGCAGTTAAGAGAACTGACTGCTCTCACGGAAGACCTGGGTTCCATTCCCAGTCTAAGTTCTGAATAGAATATACTCAAACTTTGAGACATTCATGGGTCACACCACTGAACCACTAACAAATGCCTGAAGCACTTGGCTGGGATTGGAGCCTATTATAAATTATGAACTGCAGAGGGTTTACCACACACAGAGTTTTCTGCTCTTCTGGAAACACAATAGCTTAATTGCAGTAAACAAAAATTTCTTTCCCTACCTTCATTCTTTAGTAGTTAAGTATCGATTTAACATGTCTTTGGATTGTATTGTGTTTGAATGTTTGATTTTTCAAATTCCTGTTTCCTTTGCTGAACTGAATTTCATAGAAAAAATCATTAAGTGAAGTTTGACTTAGGATTAGGATAAAATTTCTAAGAATATCTGAAATGAACCTGAACATTATTTATGCAGTTTTACTATGTGTTGGGGGGAAGGTGCATTATTAACATTGACAATTATAAAATCAATATATTCATCAACTCTGTAAAGCACTGAAGATGATGTACTTCCTTCAGATATCCAATATTCAGCAAAAATTTAGTTACATATGTAAGCAACCATAGCAACACATTAGTACGTAAGTTTGCTTTCAGTTTTTGGAGATTTATTGTATTTTTAATTATATGTATGTGTGTCTGTGCAGTGTCTGTGCATATCAGTTTGGGTGCCCTCAGAGGAAGAGGAAGTTGGAGTTGGATGCCTTGGAACTAGAGTTACAGGCAGTTGTGAGCTACCCAGCTTGGGTGCTGGGATCTGAACACTCTTCAGTGGTCTGCAAGAGCAGCAAGTTCTCTTAAATACTGAACCATCTCTCCCAACCTCTGCTTTCACCTCCAATAAATAGTAAAGTAATATGTATATCAAAGAATTGTTTTAAAATAAATTTCTTTAGGATTTATTGCCAGTAAATGATTTGTATATTTATCTTCTATGCTTAGATTTCTAAATATTTGTTGGGTGGAAAAGGGATGCAAGTAGAAAAGCTTAAGAAGGCCTGATATATATGAGGTAGATAAACTTAGTTACCTGTAACACATGGAATGAGGCAACCTGGATTGCAAGCGGCAGGGTAGAGGAGGTGATACTGGGACTCAAATCCATGCTCTGCACCTCTCGAGTCCAGGTCATTACCTATTTTCCAAAAGGGACAACTCGAAGCAGGAATTTAACTTGAAGGTATGAACTTGAAATGATATACCAAACCTCCTAGAGCAAGTGCATAGCAGGAAAACCCAATTAACTTTGAGTAAAAGTTGGGGCTCCTTCAGTTGCTACACAAGGAGACGTTGTCCTTTTGAGTGAAATGGTAGACAGCGGGAAACAGCAACAGGGTCTGCAAGTTAGGTACAGTGCATGAGTCAATTAAAAAACATAGTCCATGTAAAACATATATCTCAGCCTACCAAATCTTATTTTAAAATGTTAGATTATAAGACACTGCAGTTCTCTTTTTACAAAATTATACACAATATGTATAACAGAAAGATAAAAATTGTAATGAGCCTAGTTAGAGAAGGTTATACCTCATCCCTGGGTTCCTCCTTTCTTCTTAGCTCCCTGTTTTCTGGTCCACCTTTATTTTATTTATTTATTTATTTATTTTAAATGCATGCATGTATTGCCAGCATGTAGGTAAGTGTACCTGTGTCGTGCAATGCCCTCGGAGGTCAGAAGAGGCTATCAGATCCCCTGGGACTTGCCATGTAGGTGCTGGGATTCGAACCCGAGTCTTCTGCAAGAACAACCAGTGTTCTTAACTGCTGAGCCATCTCTACAGCCCCTCTGGTCCACCTTTATTTGAGTAGCATCAGTCACACATTCCAGATGCTGAGTACTGAGTTGTTCCATTTCTTTCCTTCCATAATGAACTGAAACTATGAGCCAAAAAAACATCATTCCTCCCTTAAATTATTTTTTTCAGACATTCTGTCACAGAAATGCAGAACTACTACAAGAGTATGTGTCAGCAAGTTTATATATGAATGGAAACCAGCTGGGT
This sequence comes from Nannospalax galili, assembly GCF_000622305.1. Classification (NCBI taxonomy): domain Eukaryota; kingdom Metazoa; phylum Chordata; class Mammalia; order Rodentia; family Spalacidae; genus Nannospalax; species Nannospalax galili. The sequence continues at coordinate 2,049,889 of NW_008356318.1, forward strand.
GACTAAATTATACATAAGGCATTATTTGCCCTTTTTCCAATCAATGTTTAAATCATCCATAAAATGACTTTGAAGGTCCCAGCTAAAGTTGGAAATGCCGTTGTTGAGTTCCCATGTCCCTGAGCTGCTAACAGAAAAAAACTTGTGAAGAAGCTCTGCCTGAACTAACCGACCAGGCAGTCTTAAGACCTCGCTAGAGCTAAGGAACCAACTATTCAAACATTTGTTACATTTTCTCATTTTAGTGGAGTCTGTCTTGTTTAGTGGAGTCTATGCATGTTGGAATTCTTCTCTCCCTCACATTACAACCACTTTATTGGCTCATCTACCTGGTTGTCTCACAGATATTTCAAATTCATTATTCCTCAACCAAACTCATGCTGTCCTGCCTGATCCTCACCCAGAGTTCAACTATAAGGAAACAATGCAATTCCTATACTAAAGATAAGCCACTGACTTCCTGAGGCTCACTCTTCAGGCTGGTGGACAAACGGACATAACGTATTTTTATCTTGGGTTTCGTGTGGTTTATATGATAGGGAGGGAGGACTTACAAAGAAACCACGCAGCGCCTCGCCTCACTGCTCAGTGGCCCTTCCCATTGCTTTCGCTTCCAGCCTACAGTCTCCATCATCAGTCTCCCCGAGCGTGGGCCCATGGTCTCACCCCAAGTCTATAAATGCCCCATCTCACTTCCACACTTGCAGGACGCCCTGCCATTCTCCCTGGCAGCCACACACACTTCCTTTTCCCCTTCCAGTCCTGACACCAAGCTAACTGGTGGCTAGGCTCCACCCTTCTTCCCAGGGTGCCCATAGCTCACGCTTTTCAAAGGAATAAGTGGTTTCTGGGCTACACCAAGCTTCATAGCTTGTTTAATTAACTTCTTCATTTTCTCTCCCCTTTTCTGTTGTTACACTGACCTACTAAGAATACTGGATCAAGTAGAAATATACCTGATATCTGACCCTGACATTCCTTTAGCTCAACTGGTAGCTTTCAATTTTCCTGCCAAAGAAACTTGGAATTGGTGGTAATGAGATAGACGAGATCTCTGAGGTAGACTCAAGTTTCTGGAATGCAAAGTGACAAGTCCGGATTGTGGCTCTTATTATTGAGGTTTTGTTGATGATTATTTTCCCAGGAAATATTCTTTGGGAGATACAAAGGAGAGTTATTTTGTCTCATTCAGGTAAATTAGTGTGACATGGTCAGAAAATAGATGGGTTACATGGTTATATGGTTAAATGAACTGAGTAGCTTCTTTCTGTTGTATTCTGTGCAAAGAAGAGAACAGAAGAGAAGAATCAAACTATCTGCTGAGCTTAAGAAACATGTAATCTACTGAGGATGATCAACACCAGTCAACAGTACAGTCTAAGGGCAGCAGATCTCTAGAACAGTGCTTCTGAGTGCACCCTGCAAGCTCCCTTCATCTAGAAACACAGGCAAGACCTGATGCCCAGATTGTACATCAGTTTCTGGGTCTGTGATGCAGGTGGGATGGTTTTAGAACTTCTCCAGGTGATTTCAATGGGCAATAAGATTGAAGAATGGAGAATCATTTTGTTGTTGAATTTCTTCCTTTGAAACCTTGAGAAAAGCCTAAGATATGGGCCTGAGTTTAAAGTAAATTGATATTTTATAGAGGTGTTTCAGAAGCAAATTTGGAGTTCTTTGAACACGGCTGCACTAAGAGAAGTAGAAGACAAGGAACCAACATGGCAGGCCAGTGAGATCAACAGATAAAGGCGATTGCCTCACAAACCGGATGAACTGAGTTCAATCCCAGAACACTTGAAAAGGTGGAGAGGGTGGACTTCACAAACATAGGTCATGATATGCAGGTCCCCACAGACACATCACACACACACACACACACACACACACACACACACACAAATACACACACAGCATGACTTTTACACACAAAAAAAACTGTGTAAAAACATTTTCAATTCAGTGTTATATGTCAAACCAAATTTTTCAGACTTGGAGAAGAAACCACCTGGGAAAACAAACCTGTTTCATGCTGATGTCTGCAAACATGCTCATTAGTATGCCTTCAGATCTGCACATGAAAATGGTTTCAGCCTGTCATCTTCCCTTTGGAGACACTTAGAGCGTTGGTTTTAGAAGCACTTATTTTTTTCTTCTTCTTCTTCAGGTGATTTTCATTTATTCACGTATTAAGATTGGAATATGTTCTGATTAACATATTTGTTTCCTCTTGACGATGTTGAAGAGGCTGAACTTCAGCAACACAGTGCTTTTATGTGCACTGTAAGCTGAATCCGAGTGTCTTCTCTGATGACACCCTTGGCTTTGCCAACCAGCCCTCCCACTAGCATCTTAATGGCACTCACCCTTCTCACAAAGCAGACCCTCCCCTTCTGAGCTCCATGCTCCACAGCAGAGTGACATTTTCATGCTTATGAGATAGGACTGATATTCAAAAGCTCACTAGAACATGCAATCCAAGCAGAAATGAGCCCCTGGGCAGTATGAAGTTAAGACTTTTCCCATCCTCAGGTCCTCAAATTGACTTGGACAATTCTAACATAGCCCCCTCTACACCACAAATTACTAGTAGTCATTAGCGGCAGGTTTAGAATATCTCTGTCTTTATTAAATCCCATAAATTCTGTTGCCTTCATTTGGTGGGAGAGAATAACAAACACATTAAATTTATGTGACAGCTCATATTTGAAGGGTTTTTTAAACTGTTCCAAAGCTGTAGTTTTAATTAGTGAATTCAACATACTTTGCAAATAAATTATTTTTGTAAATGCTGTTCCAATTACACTGGTGGCAATGATACTTGACAAAGATATAAATAAAAACGGTGTCATGCTGAAGTTGAAGAGATCATTAGCCGAAAATATTTAGCATTATATTGTCAAGACTGTATTGAGTCTGAACCACCAACTGAGTAAGTGTTCATACTTGAAGAAGCCCTACTGGATGGTTTGCAAGTCAGAGTCAGAGTCCCTGTAGTCTGTGGTCTTGTTCAGACCACAGAGATTGCAGTTGCCTTTCAGGATCTATCACAAGGCTATCTTATTACTCAAACTGGTTTTAGACTTTGGCTATTAATTTACTATGACTTTCCTTGACTATTTCCTGAGTCAATTTTTACTTTTAGCTAGGGCTACAAGTTATCCTGTGATAGCAAAATTTGCAAATAATGACTTCATCAAATATTAGCTTTTTTCCTTCCTGTAATTGAACACTTTAAACTGTTTTTTATTATCAGACTAATACTTGAATATAGTTATTTCAGCCAAATAATATAAAAATTTATGCACTAAAGAGCCGCTTTAGATACACTACAGCCTAGCCTTATTGCCACTCCAACTCATTTAATGTAATGTTTTTCTCCCAGGGTTTATATTCCTCAGTGATATACTTGATTGTTATTTGTCAGCCTTTCTGTAGTAGATATTACAAAAAGGCTTTCTACAAAGGAAGATGTTGATTTGGCTTAATTACCTCATCCCTCTCACAGAAAATCACACACTCACATTCACACACTCACATGCACATACCCACAAATGTACACACGGCTCAACTACACATAAGTACACACTGCCACATCTCAATGTTATTATTTCACAATTTTCGGCTAAGTCCGTATCCAGTGCTTACATCATTATGAGTCAGTTAATACTTCTGGGTGAATCACACATAGTCTACAATTATAACATTTCCTTCCTTAGCTTATTGTTTTTCCTGGAGTTAATTATGCTTTGGCATGTTGTTTCTCTATGTGGCTACTACTATTTATAGAAGACTTAACACATGAGTCAAAAACACATAAGTCAGAAGCTTTAGAATCCCTGGCAGTTCTTGCACTTCATCTAGCAGGTATCATTCCCATTTGATACATGAGATAACAGAGAGACAAAACAATAACTTGACAGGGTCATAAATCCTGTAAGTGGTGAACTTGAGATTTGGGGAGTCTGATTTCCCTTTAATCATCATAGGGCACCAAAAACTGACCAAAGCGCTTAAAACTTGTAGCTTGAGGCAAAAGTAGTATTGTTAATAAAAATAACAGAGTTAGAGTAATGATCTAGCTTAGATTTTTCTTGATAAATGGAGAAAGAAGAAAATGATGGATTTAACTTTTACCTATTATAATGAAGTGATATAAAGATGTGTAAATATCTTCTTTGTGGACTGTTGGAAATAAGTAAATAGGGAAGAAGTGTTATTTATTTTTAAATATTTAACTTATTTATGTGTGTGTATGTGGTGTGTGTGTGTGTGTGTGTGTGTGTGTGTGGTGTGTCTGTATTTCCTGCATAGCAGAGGGTGTCAGATTCCTCTGGAGCTGGAGTTACATACAGTTGTTAGCTGCCATGTGGGTACTAGGAATCAAACCCAGGTCCTCTACAAAAGCAGCCAGTGCTCTTAACCATAGAGCCATCTCTCCAGCCCCATAAACTTTACTTATTTTAGAGAATCTTTAATATACAGCTAATACATTAATAGATGAGAATTTCTCTAAGGAAATGAATACACAGAAAATTGATGAGTGATTTTATCATAAATATAAGCTAAGATGGGGGAAGAGAAAGTAAAGTGAGAGTGATAGTCACCCAGGTAGGAAGAGAAGGGAAGGAAGATAACACTAGAGCTGGGAAAGGCCTTCCCAAATGATGAGCACAAACTGAAATGAGTGGAAATAAACAGATTTGGAGAGAAAATTGTAATTGGTGACCACAACTACACTACTGCAAATATGAAGTATAGACAACAGTAGATAGTGTGATGGTTTATTTTGCCTGCCTTTTTTTTTAAAACATTTTATTCTATTTAATTCTCTGAATTTTATCATTTATTTGTTTTTGGTACATGGAGAGACTAAATTACTTTTGCTCCTCTAGAAATTTCTGGGAGAAACCCTAAAACTCTTACCAAAATTGGACACCAGCAGTCGAAAAACCACAGACGGTTAGGAATAGGAAGGGCATCAATATTTCCCTTGGTTCATTTTAGTTTACTGAAGGGGTCTGAGGTTTAAAGTGGCTTAGTGATTCCCAAAACAGAAGTTTCTTGAGATGGGCACTCACCTAGGTCCCTGCTCCTTCTGGTGTATCTTGATGTGGCTTTGAAACAACCCATAAAATCGGTAAGCTTAATGCTCGGCTAGTTTTGGTATAAGTCAACTTGAAGATCCAGTAGCACATTATACCGTCTTTGTTTTCTGTGTATGGGTCTGCATTAATGATGCATGAGTATATACATATGGGGGAGGGGGTTGCATGCCCATGAGTATGCATGCAGAGGGAGGTATCAGATGTTGTTGCTAAAATTATGTCTGGGAGACTCGCAGTGTCTGGCCCCCTCCTCCCACCATCCTTATGACAAAACAAAGTATAATTTTTCCAAACTACAGTTTGGGGATCTAAAGAATTTATTGGGCTTACATACAGAGCAGTGGGTAAGGGGGTTACAGAAGTGTCAGCATGGGTGGGTTCCCCTCTGTATCGGGGCAGCTGCCCAAGATGGCGAAGGCTACCCCTTCACTTTGGCTTCCCCATCTCTATCCTTAGTCTCTCCTCCATGTACCACTCAGCCAACTGGTTGGACTGAAGCCATGACTGATTCTCTCTGCCCTTTCCCTCCTATGGAATGTTTGTTTGTGGTGATCAGAGCAAGCAGATGAATCCCAGCTTGAGAAGAAGGCATCTGTCCACTGCTTGCCAGTCTAGCTTGCCAGGTGGAGGACAAGTGCATACAACATATGTCCTCTGCCATTGCTCTATGTCTTACTCCCTTGAGACAGGGTCTCACTGGTCAACACTATATCATAGAGTCTTAACTATAAACCAAGTGAAAAGATTGTTAAGCTATTTCCCTGTTGAATCAGAACATTCGACATTGTTCCCGCATTTATTTAGATAATGCTTTAGGTGCATTGACACACCCTTTGGATGAGGCCAGTTTGAATGACTAGTGTCAGAATGAAATGCACACTTTTTCTGAAAATGTACATTCTTTAAAGATGCTTAAATTGTGACATATAACTTGTAACATTATAAATATTGAGTATAATCATGGTTGGAATTTTAGGAATGAAATTCTGTGTTTGAGGCAGTTAACACATTAATATAGGACATATTGCAGGAGTCAAATCTGCGGCTTTTCTATCCATGCTGCCTGCCCATTTGGATGTTAATGCACCTTTTGATTTGGGAAGGAGCCAGGAGGCTTGTTCTTTCATGTTTAGCAATGTAAACTGATGGACCAAAAAAATCCACAGAATCCAGTAACCCATGAGTACTCTGAGCTAATTAAAATGAAAGAATCTGTCTGCCATTTCAAATCACTAAACTCCTAGACAGGCAACGGCTGTCCCATATAGGAAACTGACATAGAGTGTGACCATAGAATTCCAGGCTTTCAGAGCATAGAGCCAGTATCGTTGGGCAACTGTGTTCTCAGAGGTTTGGACACAAACAGCTGACTGTGTGACATTATTCGAGTGGCAAAGCAAACTTCAGATCAATCATTTGAACTTAGTTCAAAGCTTTGTATTTTAAAATCAAGCAAAAAAAAATATTTTAAGTACTTTGACACTGTTTTTGTCTTTCCTCCATGAGAACCATTTTCATCTAGCATCCCAAAATGTGACTGTCCACAAGAAAGACAGCAGCAGCTAACAAACCCTGCAAGGATTCCCTCTGTACCAACATGAACCTCCCGGGGAGCTTTGCTTAGAGCTACATATATAAAATATGGTGAGGACCTGTTTTCTTTTCAATGAAATTTGGACCTAACAGTGCATGCTGAGACAATCTGTCATTTTCCTTACCTTACTTGCTTAAACTTTCTCTCTGAGCACTCAGCATGTTTCAGGAAAAATGTAAAGCCCTGCACAGGAATTACCTCAGTCAGTCCTTATAAGAAAACTGGGACTCTCTGTTCCCTATAACTTGTGACAGATCAGTTAGTGAAACACATGGAGCTTATAAAATGTGCCATGGTCACACTGGTAATGGGGGAGTTGGGGTTCAAATCAACATCTAAACTCATTATGCCACCTTAAGTATAAAATAAATGGAGGGAGACAACAAATTTACTCATCTTCTCTATTCCATAACCCACAGTACTAGGTACAATGACTTGACATGCTAAAAGAAAGAGCATTTTGAAAATGTGCAAGAAGAATGTAAGCATACTCATAGAGCTTTCCACTCAAAATGATTCTCTGTTTACGAACTAAATAACAAATGAAAAACAATCTTGTCATATCACTTAAAGTACATTTTCTATCACAAATCCCCACAACCTCACATAATAAATATTACCACTATTTGTCAATGGTAAAATATGGGGTTAGGAAAATCAAATAATCTTATTAAAAATCATAGAGCTGATAAGAAGTTGAGCTAGAAAATATCTCAGTTGTGTCTGCTTCAATTTGATTACATGAGAATATTATTTTTACATCTCTTTCTCTATATGATATATAAGATCAAAGTTTGTCCATTTCTGTAAATTTGTACAAGATAATGTGCAAACTAGACCAGAAGACTCCTTGGACTCACAGGAGTCTGACCAGATTGTAATTTCCAACTTTGGAAATTCAGCATGCCTAAAGACTGCATTGAATGAATAATACAAGGTCTTTATATTTTAATATTATATCTCAAAATAAATTAGAAAGAATAGATTTGACACTCTAGCTGAAAAGAGATAGCATTTTTAAAATGTCAGAGAAAATCAAGCATGTTGTAAAGGATTTTTGTGGTTTCTCTTGTTTACTAATTAAATAATTGAAAAATTAAAAAAAGAATTATTGTATCACTTACAGTATGTTTGTACCATAAATTATTTTAAAGAGGTTATAAATAGCAGAGAAAATGATTTGCAAACCCGGGTTAAGATCACAGTTCATTCATTCGACTAACGTCTATTGAGTATATTTTTCTAGGGGTTGGAAACAGAAGGGGAAAAAAGAGAAAACTTCTCTTGAGGAATTTCAACACAGAATGCATGAACTGATAGTTACCAGATGATAAGATGTGCTGTGGAAAGCAGTGATGGTGGGTGAAAGAGAAAAAGGAAGTGTGGTTAGTCTAAGAGAGTATGATTGTTGTAACAGATCAGTGAGGATTCCACTGAAAACTGAAAGCTACAATTCCCACCTTACAGTGATGATGCATAATATGAGCTAACATACTCAAAGTTCTGGTTCTGAGTAGGGACAGGTCTCTGCTGTATTTTACAGATGAGAAAACAAATGTGGCTTAATGAAGTTAAGTTCACTCAATGGCTGAAAATTTGAAAGGCTGGGATCTTAACTCGGGTTTTCTGACAATCTGTCTGAACTTCTCTTTCCCCTTGCTGTTTCCCATGGATACTGACCATACTTGCACAAATGAACAGACATTAAAGATACTGTTCATTTGTGGATGAACCTAAAATAAAGGCTTATTTTCCATTTTCAAAAAATAATTTCTGTGATACTTCTGTGTTTTGAAAGCATCTTTACAGTCAAGTGCAATTTCACACCTGTTAAATGCATTTGGAAGATTATAATCTGTAACGATGTAAACTGGTGTGCATTAATATATAACAATGTTACAGTTAGCTCCTTTTTAATCTCTGGGGTTTTCATGTTGTTTAAAAAACTGAGTGCAGTTATGGAAACACATTGGAATGATGTTGCAAGTCAGCCCTAAAGGAACAGCAAATTCCTGGGGGTAATCTTGCAGAGTCATGTCAAGACAAATAAGGGAGATGATATAAAATGAAGAACTAATTGTATAAGGCCACAATGTATAAAAATATTGTTAGATTGCTGTGAGGGATTTTTACATATAGCAATTCCAGTTCATTGTAAATTTATCTTTAAAATGATACCACCAAAGAAACAGAAGACAGAAAGAAAGCCTTGTATATAGAATCAGAGCTGAAGATTACATATAAGTATATTCTAAGTAAATTAGTATCTCAATATACTTACAAAATACATAAATACATTGGTTACTAGAACTACAAAGGGTATAGTAAAAAAATGGTTGCTAGTAATTAAGAATTCAATTTAATATAAAATAACTAATTTTTTACTAAAGTTAGGTAAAGAATATGATTAGAAAGAGGTCATGAAAATTATACTTTTATATCTCGCATGTGGGAAAACCAATTGATGCTCCTTTTTAAACAGCAATGTAGCAATATGAATAAAAAACCATAAAAATTCATAGTATTTTGTCTAGAAAGTTAATTTATAGACATATCATCCAAAAAAGTAAATGAGTATAACATAAAAACAGGAAGATATCTATTGCAGTATTATTTATAATAGCAAAAGTAGCTTAAACTCTTAATAAGCAAGTAGAATGGACACATGAGGCCAACAGTGCTATGACTAGAAGAAATGATAAATGTAGCCATCACATTGCCCATAGGAATGCCTTAACTAGAATCTCAAGTGAAAAGTGAGTATACAAAATAAGAAGACCATTATAGAAATTTAAAATTACATAGAAAAGAATAAATTAAGGGCTGAAGAGATGGCTCAGATCTCTTGCAGAGGATATGGGTTCAGTTCCCAGCACCTACATGGCAACTAACAACCATCTTTAATTCCAGTTCCACATTATCCGATGCCCTCTTCTGGCCTTCACAGGCATTACACACATGGTTGCACTTACGTACATGCATGTGAAACATATAAGCATATAAATAAACATGTACATATAAATAAACAAATAGAAGGAAATGGAGCATATAATCTTAGTTTGTAAATTATTTAAGGAAAGTGGATTTATAGATTTTTCTCTTCTACTTTCTAAATATTCTTCAGCATTGTGATATTTTAATTGCCAAGTATTTAAATCATAGTTTATTTATGCTGTTCTTCTTTCAATGCCAGATTGAGATAACTCAAAGCAGGACCAAAATCCCAGAGGGTGAGACTAAGAATCTTGGAAAAATTCTTTTTAACCATGAAACATAAAGAAACTTCTAACTTCTGTCTGGCTGGATTGATTTGTGAACTGATATAGATCAGCAACTCTTGTGCTGTCTGTGTTACACCATTGTGACCTATAAGCCTGAAACTGTAATCCCATGCCTATTGCCCCATTACATGTTGGGTATGTCCATTAGATTTGCAGGCACACATATGGAGAAGTCACTTCTAGGACGTTCTACTTAACCGTTTATACCCCAGAGGCTCATCTGCTCCTAAACCTGATAGTTTGGATTTAGAGCTACTGTTTTCATGGATTAGGACTCTCAACAATCTCAGGGATGAAAATGTACATTTCATGTAGAAGAGATATGAATCATTTGTAGCCAAAGGATATACTGTGGCTAAGAGAATCTAAGGTGACCTAGGATCCCAGTTTCCTGGTATAATCACTTCCCCTTGTGTACAGGGAGAATCTGAGGTTTGATTTAAACAATTAGGATATGGGCCAGGTGATCGCTAAGATTATGTTTGGTTAGATTAGCATCTGTCTTGCTAGCCAACGTGCCCCATGTCCCCTCACTGTTTTTAAACAAGTAACCTTCCACAAATCCTATAGCCACAAGGAAATGAAAATCAATACATTCAACATCAACATGAATGGGGAAATGGATCTTCCTTAGTTGAGACTCTAGGTGAGACCCCAGCCCTGGCCAAGATCTTTGTAGTGTAATAATTTATAACTCAGCAAGTAACTAATATAATAACATAGGAAGTCAAACCCCTAGTAACCTCTCACTTTTATGCCTAGTTGAACAATTTTATTTCCAGAGAAAACAATTAAAATTTATCAATCTATTCTCAAAGTATTATTTATTTATTTATTAACATTGTATTGCTTTTCTATATCCTCAAAGAAGTGAGAAATTATTAAAGTCGGTTTTCCAATGAGAATCATATTTTACTCTCCTCTTCTCTAACCCTTTTTAGATCAGCTAATTTTCCCCTCCGTCGTAAACTAGGTCCAAAGCCAGCTCTTTGCGACTAATCTGAGAACCAACTGCTTTTAGATCATCTCTGGCTCATTTTCATTTAAATTTTTTTCTGACTGTGTAGATTTCTAGGGATTCCAGCATATCCTGTTTTAATATTTTGCTGAGTTACTACCATCTGAACATGCCACTTAAGTGACTATTAGAATACTTTATGCATTTATTATCCAGTTTCCGCTCAAAAAGCACTGAGAGAGTGTGGAAACATTATACTTGCTCTGAACATTCTCGACATTGATTTAGGACATAGAAGCAATAAAGGATGCTAACAAATATATCTTCTTTGACAATCTGAACCTGGTAGACTTGACAAATTGTAATAGTAAAATAAATGGCAAATAATGAAGCCCTATTTCTACAATTCTCTTATCTTTATTCTCTACTTTATGCTTGCTGTTTTTATATACTGTAATTACTATTCTCTACTTTCATGCATGTCTATGCAATTGTATATTTCCTTGAATCATTTTTAAATCCATAAATTTTTGCATCTTGTGATATAAAAATATAATTTGGGAAGGTTTAAATAACTTTAAAAATTATAATCATTATTATTCTACATTTGATTAATTTCCATGTGTCAGTCCTAAAAAATACATGCCTTGCAAATAGCTTTCAGTGACATGGACTGACAAAGTATGACAGGACACTATTAACAATTTGTCCCCAAATAATATGTGTGTGCACTTTTCTGAAAAGATAAGCTGAGCCAATGAATGTAATGGATGGGAATCATGGAGTTAGTGATTTTAATTCCAAAGTTGAAGTAGCCAGAAAATTGTCTATTCCAGTCCTCTCATATTACAGATGAGGAAGCAGATGCAGGGAGCCGAATGATTAAAGTTGTGTGTACTTAAAGTCATGTGAACGACTCTTCTACGTTTCCAGCATATGACATAATGAATTTTCTTATGTGCGCCTCTAAATCCATGAAGAACTATTCTATTAATAGCACTAAATCATAACAACATTTAGTGAATTTTTAAATTTCTTTGAAAGAAGATGTATAAATTTTTGTCTTTTAAATATTTTTTGAAGGAAATGTTTGAAACATTTATTTCTAGGCCTGTTGCATCATAACTCCCTCGAAGGCCCCTATTAACCAGTTAAGCATAAAAGTACAAACTAATTTTTTTCCAACCCCAAACCACCACTCTTCCACGTACCCACCTCCCTACCTCCCCAACCTCTGAAACATTGTAGAATCTGAACCCTTTGGTATTGTGGAAGAAACAATCTGAACTCTTTGGTATTGTGGAAGAAACAATATCAAGATCACTCTGAAGTCATCCTCTGGGAAGCTTTTGGGCTGTTTCTTGTTTTGTTTTTTGATCTTATCAAGTTTAAACTTCTGGGTCTTTTGTTAATCAGATCCATTGCCAGGAATTAACTCCAAGATCCTTTCTAGTTCCTTCATCTGCATTGTCAGGTAGGAAGGCAAGTTTAATCTGCCTTTTACCATAGATACTTGCCTAGGAGTTCTCAGTCTTAACACTACTGCTGTTTTGAACTTGCTATTACATTACTACATGGAGCTGTCCCCAGTAAAACATCCAACATTCACCCAATACACACCCGTAGTACCCAGTTGGAAGAACAAAACGTATTTAGATATTGCCTGATATTTGGGATGGGGTAAAGTTGCCCTAGTTGAAAATCAATACTTCATTCCCTTGTTTGCATTAATGTAAAGTTTTCAAAAACGGTTTTGACCAAAAATAATCTCTTGCTATTTTGTAGAATAGACTCAGTTAAACGTTTCCAACTTTGTGAGACACTGGATTTGAGGACTGTTATAACCCCTTAACCTCATACAAACTGACCACTTTGTGTCTGATCTCACCCTTCTCTTTTATTTCTTGCTGATGAAAAGCATCAGGCAGGCGTGAGTGGAGTGACAGTCTAGCTTTGTCTAGCTACTTTCCCTAGATCTGGAAGCAAAGAAGCATACAATCGGCCCCCCGAATTATCACAGGACACTTTCATCAAAGTTTTCTTGTGGGATAAAGAGACATCAGAATTTGAGCCTTCATTATTTGTGATCTTTATTTATAATGTCACACTGTTTAATAAATTCTGTATTTTAGGTTTTTGCATACTACACCATTCTACTAAGTATCAGTCTCTGTTACAGACTGGAATGCCAACAAAAAAGGCATCCATGTACAGATTACGGGGGCGGGGCAGAAGAATGAGCTAGTGGAAATAGGTAGGGCCATAGTGTACTTGGCATATCTGAGGAACCAAAAGAAACCTGGTGTTTATGGAGGTTGGTAGAAAAAAGGGAATGGAGTGAGATAATGTCACAGAGGATAGCAAGGACAAGGGTAAGGATTTCTGGATGGGGCAAGAAGTATAGGGTATATGCTAGGAGTGATAGGAAGTCATTTGAGAATTTTAAGAAGGGAGAGAGAGAGAGAGAGAGAGAGAGAGAGAGAGAGAGAGAGATTAGTTTATCATGGAGAAAATGGATTATAGGGAACCAAAATGGAAGCAGGAGTCTTTGAAAAGTTCTTGAGACACTGTGATTGCTTTGGTATGGAACATTGCCAGAGAAAGAGGAACTAATGAGAAAGGGATGTTTCCATGACAGAACTGTCTGGACTCCTTAATCAACTGAATACTTAAAGAGGGGTGGGGGGAACCCAGGATGATTTCTGGATTCTGCCTTGAGTAAACCAGGGAATCATAGTTTCATTAACTCAATTGTAAAAGCCTCAAGAGATAAGAGTTCTGTTTTGGTCAAATTAAGTTTGAGATGCCATTTAGTCAATCATGGGGTGATTAATATAGTCTAAGATTTCCAGGAAGATGTCAGGAACAGAAATGATACTTTGAGACTCATCAGTATTTAAGGATATCAAAAGTCATGGTCCCTGATAAAGTGATCATTAAGGAAATAATAAGAGAAGTATATGTAGGACAGCTCCTGAGGCAAACCAATATCTAGAATTTGAGCATAGTAAGGAGAACAAGCAATAACAGTCTGACAGGAATAAGGAAGAAAAACAGGGTGGGGTCAAGTAAATATTACAGGAATGACTTTTATCAATGGACATAATCTAAACTAATGACTCTTAATTAGACCCAGAAAAGTCATGTGCTCTTGTGTCTTGTGACCTTATCATCTTGGCTCATTTCCTAGGCAACTTCAATTTAGTGCTCCACCCAAAAAGATAATAAACGAATGTGGATATGCTTTAGAATTAACATATCAAAGCACTGAAAGGCAGAGTCCCATCTCCATTACATACAGTGAAGACTGAGAAGGATGTGTGATGAATGAGATATTCTAGAACTAGGGATGAAAAGGCCAATGTTCTGTTAAGACTGAGGAGGAGACAAGCTTGTACTCCCCCAGTTGGAGCTGGAGAAGCCATTTTGAGTAAAATTATGGGAGGAACCAGGCTGGAGGACACATTTCCAAAAACAGTTCAAGAGAATTCCATCAGTGCTATTCCAGGAGACAGTCAGGTCCAAGAGATCTCCCCAAGTATGGGCCCACACATAAAAACTTAAGAGTTAGGATCTTATTTTTTTTAGGTGATTGTAATGTCCAGTGTAGGGACACCACATTTTGGTGCCCCTTGTGAAGAAGAGATTTTCTTCCTTAAACTCACAGATCAGTCCACAAAAATCACAAGGAAAAAGAGAGATCTGGAATATCTCAGTTATACATGTAATTGTGTGGCAACTATTATGGAAAAATCAGAGACCAACAGCTGAAGTCAGGTGAGGAGAGGACGTTTAATTTGACACTAGTGGGACTGACCCATGGATCAAAAGAGTCAGACCCCTTGATCAAGTTTTGGAGGGTTTTTATACTCACGTGAGGAATGAGAGCCAAAGGTACATAGCATACACATGGTAAGTAAGCAAGATAACATCGGGCTGCAAAGGTAATAGAAATGCAAAGGTAACAGAAAGGCAAAATCTTTGGGCAACAAATATTTCTCTACCGGGTAAAGATTATAGGCATGTGAAAGTTTTGGAAAACAAAAACTTCTATCCTGGATAACCACAGGGGGCAAGGGAAGATTCCTGTTTACTTCCCCATTCCAGAGTTCTTTTTTTAAAATAAATAATTTATTGAGTATTTCATACATGTATGTAAGGTATTTTGATCAAATCCATGCCCACTCCCTCCCCTCCATCTCCTCCCATATCTCCCCATTACCTTTTTCTGATAACTTTAAGTACTCTTTCTTCTTCTTTGATTGATTGATTTTTTTCTTTTTATGGAGCTTTTGGCTACTCTAACATTCCTCCCCTTTGAAGAGGTATCCCTAAAATCTTTTAAGGATTAGACAAAAGCTCCCAAATATTTTCAATATTTTTGGCCTTTAGAATGGAGTGTTGTTGCTAAGAGGCCCCAGGACACTGTGAGGGTTTTTTTTATTATTATTTTATTTATTATTTTTATTTTATGTGTATGAGTGTATTGCCTGCATGTATGTGAGTACACCCATGTCTTGCAATGCTGCTGAGGTCAGAAGAGGGCTTCAGATTCCCCAGGAACTAGAGTTAAGGACGGCTTGTAGCCCCCATGTGGGTGCTGGTAATCAAACCCGGGTCCTCCAGAAGAGCAGTCCATGCTCTTAACCACTGAGCCATCTCTCCAGCCCTGACATTGTGAGTTTTAGCCAAGAAACTGGCTACTTTTCTTTGGGTTCCTCCTCCCATTTTTTTTGTTTGTTTGTTTGTTTGCCAAGGCTGGACTCTAGAGTGATAGATTCAGGATTAGCTTTATGTATTTTGATAGCTCTTGGAGTGGTAAGAACCAGCATCAGTTCCCTCTCAAAGGCTTCTAAATAGGGGGAGAAAACAAATTTATTCATCATTTTAAAACAATAGCTAGTTGTCTCCCTTAGCTACAGGTGGGCACTACAGTATTAGAGACCAAGATTTGAAGTCTAACATCTGAGCAGCACTTTCTGGTTGGGAACAAAATCATCAATGAGAAATAATTGTCTAAATAACTTTTTATATAGACTTAAGCCTAATGTCTAGGAAGTGTAATCCCTTGAACTCTCAAAGACATATTCTGATGATTTTACTCTTTGGTTATACTTTCCTTTTGGGTGTTTAGAACCATACAATTGGCCCAAATAAATTTATTTGTACACTTAAGGTCATTTGAGGATCTGCTCCTCAAGGGTCATATGGGCTTGGGAGGAGCTCCTCGCTCCTTTCTCTTACCAGTTCCATCTATGTGAAAATAAGTCAAAGGTCCTGATTGACCATGTCTGGCTTCACTTGGAAGCATGGATGAGATGTTTCCTCTAAGTTGACCATCCTCTTTGTAGACTGGACACTGGTTCAAGTGACTCACCACAGTTACAGGACATTTTGAGAGATGTTCCATTGTCCCCTGGAACTTAGTCGACCATGGAGAGCAAGGAGCAAAAACTGTCCTTTAAGTCCCTCTAGCCACATTAGTATAGGCCTCAAACTATGGCTGTTAAACATCCAATAGGTTAGTGCCACTAGTCTGGTACTTTTATTATCATGTGCTATGTAAATTAGGCTTGGGTAAAAAAACAAATAGTCTCAGATAAACCTTGACTAGATATATATTTTGTTCCTTGAACTAGTTTACTGAACTATGACCATAGAAAGTTTTAAGATTATGTGTATATTATTTTTGTCTCATCCTTTATATAGCAAAACAAACCTATACAGACCTTTATCACTGGCTTAGGCTTTCTCGTTCTTTCTATTTTAGAAAATGTCTTCATTCCCATATCCTTTTAACATCTTTTACATTCTCATTTTCTTTTTTTAAAATAATTATGAGACATAATAGCATTAATAAATAAATTTTCCATCTGTTGTGAGAATTCTTTTCCTAGGGATACTAAGCAATGGGTATTCCTTTTCAACATTCTAGTGTCAAGCCAATGTTTGAAGTTTTACTGGGGAACCAATGAATTTATTGAGCTTACTTATCAAGATAACTGAGGGGTTGCTGAGATGTATGTATAACCTGAGGGTATGCACACTGGAAAGCCTTGACCCAACATGGATCAAGGCTTCTTTTCCTAGCTTTCTCCAGATTGTATGATTTAGCCTTTCACAAATCCACGAGGCCGTGTGTGATTAGGGCCAAAATACATAGAGTTGGCTGGAAAGAGTGGCTGGATATTCTGGTGAGGGTCCAATGACCCTGCTTAACCTTATAATGAATGAGTAAAGCTATCAACAAGCCCAATTGTAACGATGTTTAGCAAGCAGGCACACCTGAAGTCGTGATGATGATAGTTATTTCATGCAGACAGGACTGCTGGATGAGATAGCATCATCTTATTAAAAGGGCCTGGAATTTATAAGAATTTGGTGCTAGGATCCATGTATGAGGGAGAACATATGTCGTTTATTTTTCTGAGTCTCTGTTACTTTACTTAGTATAACAATTTATAGATTGATCCATTTACCTGCAATTTTCATTATTTCTTCTTTCTTTACTGCTGAATAGAACTCCATTGTGTAAATACACCACATATTTTTTTAACCACTCATCAGTTGAGGGGCACTTAAGCTGCTTCCATCTCTTTGCTATTGTGAAAAGAGCAGCAACAAACATGATTGCACATGTATCTCTACAATAGGATGAGTTCTTTGGATATGTGCTAAGGAGTGGTATAACCAGGTCACATGGTAGGTTAATTTTTAGGTTTTTAAGAGGTCTCCTCACTGTTTTCCATAGGGGATGCATGAGTTTTCAATTCCACCAGCAGTGAATGAGCATTCCCCTTTCTCCACCTCCTCACCAGCATTTGGTATCATTTGTTCTCTTGATCCTAGACAAGAGTCTGATTGGGGTAAGGTGATACATTAGGGTGATTTTAATTTGCATTTCCTTATTACTAACAGTGTTGAACAGTTTTTGAGATGTTTCTTAGCCATCTTTATTTCTTTCTTTGACAACTATTTAGATCTTTAGCCCATCTTTTAATTGAGTCATTTGGTTTCTCAATTGTTTCTTGCATTCTTTATATATTCTGGATGTTAAACCTCTGTCATATGTGTCACTGGTGAAGTTTTTTTCCCATTCTGTGGGTTTTCTCTTCACTTTTTTCATTGTTTCTTTTGCTGTACAGAAGCTTTTTAGTTTAATGAGGTCCAACTATTCATTTCTGACCTTAATTCCTGAGAAAATTCTGTTTGATTTAGAAAATCCTTTCCTACGCCTATATCTGGTAAGTTATTGCCAATATTTTCTTCTAATAGTTTCACTTTCCAGTTTCACATTGAGGTCTTTGATCCATTTGGAGTTGACTTTTGTGCAAGGTGAAAGATAAGTATCGAGTTTCATTCTTCTACAGTTTTGCCAGCACCATTTGTTGAAGATGCTGTCTTGCCTCCATTGTGTGTTCTTGGCACCTTTGTCAAATATCAGGTGGCTGAAATTGTGTGTACTCAGCTTTGGATCTTCAATGATATTCCATTGATTTATGTGTCTATTTTTGTGCAAGTACCATGCTGTTTTTATGACTATAACTATAGTTCTGTAGTATATTTTGAGGTCTGGTATAGTAATCACCCCAGTGTTGCTCTTTGTGCTCAGGGTTGCTTCAGCTATCCAGGGTCTTTTGTGCTTCCCTACAAATTTAAGGATGTTTTTTGCGAATTCTCTGAAGTATGTCATGGGGATTTTGATTGGGATTACACTGAATGTATATATTGCTTTTGGTAAGATGGTCATTTTCACAATATAAATTCTTCCAATCTATGAGCATTGGAGGTCCTTTCATCTCCTGGAGTCTTCCTCAATCTCTTTCTTTAATGATTTAAAATTTTCATTGTAGAGATCTTTCATGTCTTTGGTCAAATTTATTCCAAGATTTTTTTTTTTTTTTTTTTGGCAGCAATTGTGAATGGGAGTATTTCCCTATATTTGTTCTCCAATTGCTGGTTATTGGTATATAGAAAGGCTACTGATTGTTGTAGATTGATTTTATAACCTGCCACCATACTGAAAGTATTGATTGGTTCTAGGAGTTTTCTGGTGGAATTTACGGGATCTCTTAGGTATAGTATCATATCATCTGCAAAAAGTGATAGTTGGACCTCTTCTTTTCCAATTACTACTCTTAATTTCCTTCTCGTGTCATATTGCTCTAGAAAGAGTTTCAAGCACAATGTTGAAAAGGAGTGGAGATATTGGACATCCTTGTCTGGTTCCTGATTTTAGTGAGAAAGCTTCCAGTTTTTCTCCATTTAGAATGGTGCTGTCTGTGGGATTGTGTATATAGCTTTAATCATATTGAGGTATGTTCCCTCTAGTCCAGTTCCCTCTACAACTTTGAACATAAATATATGCTGAATTTGGCCAAAAGCCTTTTCTGCATCTATTGAGATGACAATGTGGTTTTTGTCTTTAAGTCCATTTATATGATTAATGACATTATTGACTTGGACTTATTGAACCATCCCTACATCTCTGGGATTAAAGCCCACTTGATCATGGTGAATGATCTTTTTGATGTGTGTCTGTATATGGCTGGCAAGTATTTTGTTAAGAATTTTTGCATCTATGTTCATCAAGGATATGGGTCTATAGTTTTCTTTTTTGGTTGTGTCTTTAACTGGTTTTGGTATTAAAGTGATGCTGGCTTCATAGAAGGAATTTGGGAGTTCTCCCTCTGCTTCTATCATTTTGAATAATTTAAGTAGTATTGGTTGGAAGTCTTCTTTAAATATCTGGTAGAATTCTGCTGTAAATCCATCTGGGCCTTGGCTTTTTTAGTTGGGCAGATTTGTATTACTAGTTTGATATCCTTCTATGTTATGGTTCTGTTTAAACTGTTGATCTTTTCTTAGTTTAATTTTGGTGGTTCCCATGATTTTAGATATCCACCCATTTCTTTTATATTTTCAAATTTAGTAGTGTATAGTTTTTTTTAAATATTCCCTTATAGTGGTCTGGATCATTTGGGTATCTGTTGTGATGTTTTCCCTTTCATCTCTGATTTTGTTGATTTGGATTTGCTCTTTCTTTCTTTTGGTTAACTGGGATATGGGTCTGTCTATCTTATTTAGCTTTTCAAAGAACTAGCTCTTCAATTCATTGATTCTTTGTATTGTTTTCTTTGTTTCTATTTCATTAATTTCTGCTCTGATTTTTGTTATTTCTTCTCTTCTGCTGGGTTTGGGTTTCATTTTTTCTTGACTTTCTAATGTCTTGAGTTGCAGTGTTTGGTAATTTATTTGGGATCTTTCTAATTTTTTAATGTAGGCACTTAGAGCTATAAACTTCCCTCTTAAAAGTGCCCCACTTTTAAAGTGTCCCCGAGGTTTTGTTGTATTGTCCTTGTTGTTGAATTCCAGGGATTCTTTTATTTCTTTCTTAATTTCTCCTTTGACCCACTCAGTGCTTAGGAGTATGTTGTTTGATCACCATGAGTTGGTGTAGTGACAAGGGCTTTGTCCAGTGTTCATTTTGAGCTTTAGCTCATTGTGGTCTAATATAATGCATGGAATTATTTCAATGTTTTTGTATTTTTGAGGCTTGTTTTGGGGCCCAGTATGTGGTCAATTTTTGACAAAGTTCCATGGGGTGCTGAGTAGAAAGTGTATTCTTTGATGCTTGGGTGGAATATTTGAAAGATGTTTAGGTCCATTTGATGTATGGTATCATTTAATTCAGATGTCTCTCTGTTCATTCTTTGTCCAGTTGACTGTCTAATGGAGACAGAAGGATACTGAAGTCCCTTACTATTACTGAGTTGGGGTTAATCTGTGTCTTAATGTCATGTAGTGTTGTTTTTATGAATTTGGGAGCACCACAGTTTGGTGCATATATGTTAAGGATTGTAACATCTTCTTGGGTAACTGTTCCTTTGATCAGAGTGAAATGACCCTTCTTATCTCTTCTGACTAGCTTTACTTTGAGGTCTATTTTGTCAGATATTAGACTTGCAACCACTGATAGTTTCTTAGTACCATTTGCTTAGGATATTCTTTTCCATCCTTTTACCTTAAGGTAGTGCCTGTCCTTGAAGGTGAGATGGGTTTCTTGCAGACAGCAAAGAGATGGATTTTGTTTCTTAATCCATTCACTTAGCCTATGTCTTTTGACTGGGGAGTTCAGTCCATTGATATTTAAGGTTATTATTGAAAGATGTGTATTGGTTGCCATCATTTTGATTGCTGTTTGTGTTCTCTAATTTTGTGTTTCCTCAATTATACCTTTATTTTCTTTCATTCTCCTGGGGTATAGTTGATTCTCTCTCTGCTCTCTGTATTGCTTCAAGTATTCTTAGAAGGGCTGGTTCTGTGGACATGTATTTTTCCAGGCTATTCCTGTCATGGAGAATTTTCCTTTCTTCCTCAACTATAATAGCCATTTTTGCTGGGTAAAGTATTCTGGGCTCGCACCTATTGTCATGTAGAACTGGAAATACCTTGGTCCAGGCTCTTCTGGCTTTCATAGTTTGCACTGATAAGTCAGCTGTAATTCTGATGGGCTTTCTTTCCTTTGTATGTGACTTGTTGTTTTTCTTTTGCTGCTTTCAATAGTCTCTCTTTGTTCTGTACATTTAGTGTTTTTACTATGATATGTCATGGGGAGTTTCTTTTCTGGTCCTGTCTATTTGGTGTTCTATGTGCTTCCTGTATTTGCATGGGGATGTCTTTCCTTAATTTGGGGAAATTCTCTTCTACAATCCCGTTTAAGATCTGTCAATACCATTAACCTGAAATTCTTCTCCTTCCTCTATTACTATGATCTGAAGATTTGGTCTTTTCATGGTGCCCTACATCTCTTGCATATTCCATTCCTATGTGTTTTAAATTTTCCATAATCTTTGCTTTAGTGGTGCAATTCTTCAACTTTATCCTTCAGTGTTGATATTCTGTTTTCCATTTCATTCATTCTAGAGGTGAGGCTTTCCCCTGCTGTTTCAAGTTGGCTTATTGAGTTTTGCACTTCCTTCTTCATTTCTGCCTCAGTTTTCTTCAATGTTTTGATCTCTTTTGTGAATTCATGCAGAAGTTTATCCTTATCTTCCTTTAGCTCTTTGTTCATGTGTTCTTTAAATTCGTGGAATTCCTTGATCATGTTTATGATCATTCTTTTAAATTCAGTGTCCTGGGTTACCTCTAGGGGGTTCTCCTTGTAAAACTCTTCTACAGGATTGGTGGAGTTTGGGAGGACATAGTGTTTTGGCTTTCCATTTTATTATTCTTTTGTCATGATTTTGGCATGTGAATTTCTTTTGTTGTTTATGATTTTGATATGAGAATTAAGTTGAAGTATGCTTCTGTTTGCATTATCAGGGTGCCTAGATCCTTTATTGGTTATGTAAAGCTGGCTGGTACAGGGTTCAGATTCTCTCAGGTTTAATTTGGAGGGAACTGATGGCTTCAGATCAGCTATTCAGGAGTACCCACAGAAGCCCAATTCAGATTCCAGTCATATACACTCAGGCTTTCTTCACCACATGGCAACAGGATCCAGGGGCTCTCAAGCAGTCCTCTGTGTTCTCAGTCCCTATGCCAGAGGGAGGCCAGAGGGAGGCCAGAACTTGGCACTCTCTGGTGTTCTGATGAGATCAGAGCTGCTACACTGATGTAGCTTGAAACCCACCCTCTCAGTCTGTCTACTAGGATCTCAGCCTTAGCCTGCCAAAGCCAGATCTGCCCTGGGGCCTTGTGAGGGGCCTCATGAAATCCCAAGTAGGGGGATGGGTGTGATGCAATTAGGGAATGCTCACCACCATGTGGAGGCAGGATCCAGGGGCTCTCAGGCAGTCCCATGCATTATCATGCTCTCTGCCTGATGGAGGCCAGAGGGAGGCCAGAACTTGGCACTCTGTTGTAGTCTGCTGAGATCCCCAGAGTTCTTAATTATCATCACATTGCAAAAGCTTTTAGTATGTGTTAAGCACTTCTATTTCTATAATATCCCCTCCTCTTCATTGGCATAATCCCTTATGTTATGTAAGAGGAACTTTAAGATATTTTAACTATCACCCAGGACTCTGATGGTCTCTATCTAGTTTTTGATAGATTTAGTAACTTTATTATCTGAGATTTTTAACAGGAAATCTAATAGAATCACGACTACTGGTTCTGTCAATGAGGCTAGTCAGGGACTTTCCAAGTATTTTAGGAAGACTCACATTTCCTTTTTCAGGACTTTATTCTCTTTAGTAGTTGCCTTGCATTTTTCTAACTATGTCAGGTTTATTTGCATAAAAACAGCACAAATAATTTCCTTTCTGATGGTTCTGGCATCTCTCTTCTCAGGGATAAGTTTACTGGAAGATCTAAGGAAATTTCCAGCTCTCAGTTCAGAAAGAAACTGGTCCTTTTCTTTTGCTGTATGTTGCCTGAGTGCTCTTAGGGTCCCTTGCTCCTGACGTGGGTAGACAAGGCACATACCACATCTTTATCTGAATTTTTCATAGTTCATATCTTTGGGAGGGGGAATAGAGTGACTTACAAAGGCTAACACCCTGGGTTCCACAAAAGGTGAACAACCAGCACCCTGTTCCGTTCTATGGCTCAGTACCCCTCCCCATTCCAGATCATTTCTGTGCCCTGCCCATAGTCTCTGGTAGCTTTTGCCCACATCTCATGGGACAAGGTCTCACCCCAGGTCAGTAAATGCCCCTTTGGGGCCACCCCCCCCATGCGGTGTAACTTCTGTTCCAAGATGGCACCAAAAGGCCCTCCCTCCTCTGCTAACTCTCTGAAGTCAATTCTCTGCAGCAGGCCCCACTCCTCGGAGGAACTAGGCCCTTTGGGACACAAGGTCTTTATTTTATAACTAATTTTTACCTTTTATTTTCATTACTTTTAAAGAGGTAACCCAATTTGCCCATGGGGAATTGGGATGAACACTGTTGTGGCTTCTTCCATGCTGAACAGGGACACAGGGTGTGGCAATCGGGGTACCCCCTAGAGTGAGTCTATCTAAAAGACTCCCAAATTTCATAAGTTTTAACTATAGGGAGAAAAGAAAGTCCTTGACCAATGCCTGGGAGATGTGAAGGAGAAGTAAGTGCAAGAATAGTTAGCATTACAAGTTCTAGACAGGGGACCAGAAAAAAATCAATCAGAACAGGGCAAATTTTAAATGCCTAAATCAAAGCCCATTAGAATTTCCAGATGAGGGCTTTCAAGAGCATGCATCTATTCGGTGCCTCCTCATTTTTCTTTCGGATGCCAAGGCTGGGCTCGAGAGTGATGAACTCAGGATTCACTTTCAGGCACTCTGATAGGTGTTGGAGTGGCTTGAATAAGTCTTCTAGACAGGGAGATAAAATTAATTTAGCCATCATTTTAGAACAGTAGTGGGTTGTCTCCCTTAACTGCAGGTGGGCACTGCAGTATTGCAGACCAAGATTTGAAGTCTTACACCTGAGCAGCATTTTCTTGTTAAGAACAAAATCACTACTGAGAAATAATTGTCCAAATAACATTTTACCTGGACTTAAGTCTAATGTCTGGGAAATGCAAGCCCAGTAACATCTTACCTGGACTTAAGCCCAATGTCTGGGAAATGCAAGACTTTTGACTCAAAGAAATATACTGATCACTTTAATTTTTGGTTATACTTTTCTTTCAGTTGTTTAAGACTATGCATTTGGCCCAAATAAACCTATTTATTTTTACTTTAAGGTCAGTTGAGGATCTGGTTCTCAGGGGACTCATAGGCTTGGGAGGAGCCCCTGGGTCCTTAGGCCTTTCTTTTACCAGTTCCATCTACGTGAACTTAAGAGGTCCTGTTCAACTGGGGTGTCACTTGGAAGCATGGAGGAAACATTCCCTCTGTATTGATCCTCGTCTTTGCAGACTGGACACTGGTTTGAGCCCCTCTGGTGGGGTCTCCATGACTTCCCTGAACAAGAAAACAGGTGACCTATCACAGCTACAGGACATATCAAGATAGTTCCATAGTCCCCTGGGATACGGTCGACCTTCCAGGGCAAGGAACAAAACTGTCCCTCAAGTCTCTTTGTCCAGATTAGTATGGGCTTTTAAGTATGGTTATTAACCATTCAAGAAGGTCAGTTGCACCAGCCTGGTACCTTTAATTATTGTATAATAATATATAAAGGCTTGAACAAAGCCCAAATGTTCTCAATAAACATTGATTTGAAAAGATTTACCATCACAGGTTAACTAGGCACAGCTTGAGAAAGGGCCTTTAAAACAAGAATTGCTTAGGTCTGTCTCAAATGAAGCCTGAACTATTACAAACAGAAGCACTGTCTTTTCCTTTCCAGTTTCCCATACCCTGATTTACAGTTTTCAGTAGGAAGAGAGGCATCATATCACATACCTATAGACAGGAAGTAAACTGATCAGAATTCAGACCAAGTTTCACTGGGACTGTTTTCTTCTAGCTCGTATACATCTGGTTCAAGGAGGTAAAATGTAGTTTTTCTTGAGCCAAATTATTCTTGTTACGGGCAAAAGAAAGTGACAAAAATAACATTTGCATAATACAGAGAAACCTAAAAGACATCTTTCAGTAGACATAAGTAATCCAATACTTGTCTGCATCCATTTAATCCAAATCTGTAACCCAGTGTGCAGTACAAGCCAGGAGTGAACTGAAAATTAACAACTCCGTATCTCAAAAAACCTGTTCAGACCTTTTAACAGGTTTTCTTAAAATAAATTTCATTATCACTTCTATTCTGGAAATATCCTGTCATTTTAATCTTTGTATACAAATCTTTACTACTATAGTCCTTTTTAAGTTCAGAAGACCATTTGTAATTAGGGCAGAATTGCATACAGCTGGCTTGGAAGCATGGCTGGCTACTCAGGTGAAGGTCCAATGACCTTGCTTATCTTCCCTTTAATGAAGGAATAACAACCATCAGCAAGGCCAATTGTGATGGCCTTTTGTAAGGAGGCAGAGTTGAAGTCATGAAGATGGTAGCTCTTTGACTTAGAAGTGTTCAGTGCAGCATCATCTTATTAGAAGAACACATTACCCATGTACACACTGTGCTTTAAGTTCCCAGGTAGAACTTATAGAAAACACAAAACCATTAAAATCTTTTACTTTGTGTAGTTCAGAGCGTGGTGTATCAAAGAATGTATATAAACACAAGATAATCAGAAGCAACCAGCACCCAACCTCCAGGATCATCACTTAAGGAAAACTGTGCTATAACCCTGCTCAGACTTTAATAAACCCTTTTAACAATATTTATAAACAAATTTATCAAGCAATTAATATTTTACCTCATATATAAAGAGATGAACAATTGTCTTAAATATATTATCATAATGTATAAACTTTGAGACATCCTTGTAAGCCTTAAAGCAAGTTTTAAATGACCAAGTTTCCTTTAAGGGTTTAGGGATATTTTATATAGACTTGGAAAATGTTTATTTTATATAAAACATATTCAAATGCAGGGATAAATTGTACCCTAGAGCAGAAGCTATCATTCTTTAAAGTTTGTTTATATTCTTAAGTAATAGGAGCCATGTTGTAATTTAAAAATTTCAGTTTACATGAGAACTTATAAGTCAATTTGATATCTAGTAAATTATTTAATAATTGTTCCATTAGTATTAAACATAAGCCTACACATTCACAACAGTCTCATACAATAAATACTGTGGTTAGACACAATGTCATGACAAACCAGTTTCAAACCCAAGACCAATTACCTTGATGAAATTCTGATCAGATGTATATAAAAGAAACTCTTAAAACCCACAGTACTTTACATATACATCCATACACACACACACACACGCAAGAATCTCAACTCAAAAATGGCTGTGCTGAACAAAGCCATACACACTGATGGTAGACATAAGGGCTTTCACTTGAAGAAAGCATTTTCAGAAATATCATTTGCAATCTAATACGGTAAAGATTTCTAAGTGGGTTTCAGACTCAACAAGTCATGAAAAACAAAATTATACATTTCATTTGCACTCAAAGCTAACCATAGCCAGAAGTTACAGTATGAATAAAACAAGCTAATGCTTAAAACAGTTTTCATTAAAGAAAATTCCATGAAATGAGAAGGTAAAGAATGGGATGGTAAGAAGTACTTAGTCTTAATAAGGCAATACAGAATCAATTTATCATTAAAGACCATTTAGAATTGACAATACCGAAAGCACAGAGTATAAGAAAACAGTTTTCATGAATATGATTCAATTACAGCTGTCTACAGTTAACTCTTTCCCATAGTAGCGTGCAGGAGCTTAGAAAGAATGAGAGGTGAAAGCACAAGAGCACAGCACACAGGGTCAGAGGAGCCACCATGCCAAGGCTGCAGGGCTGGCAGTCTGTGACAGCAACAGCGTAGGCTCTGGGTGGTCTTTTGCTTCCTATGAGGAAAAGGTGTGCATGTGGGGGGAACAATTAAGGAAATAAATACAAAATCATATCACTGCCAGAGTCTAAGAAGACACACTGTAGTGAAGAGTTCTAATTCTCAGAGATGTCTAGAGGTTGTTCAGTGTATGCATAAAAGTACATGGTAATTTTGCAAGATAAGCATAAAAATGTTTATATGTAGTTATTCTGAACACATTTAACTTGTCTCTTTTTGTCTCAGGCTGTTCTGGAGGCAAGAGACTGGCTCAGGCCACCTTGGGGATCAGTTCTTATAATGTACTCTCAAGAAGCCATGTGCTACTAGCTCTAACCCAGGTGTCCTCTAGCCAGAGAAACAAAAGCACCGCAGCCACATGGCCATTTCCAGGAGCCTGGTGGAGCTCTTCCAGGTATCAGAGACCTCCATCCAAACCAAACTAAGATTCCTGATTTCAGTTGTTGATGGGAGTTTTAGGAATAACTAGTATAAAGGCAGTTCAATGCAAACTGAAGCATGAAAGTTAAAGGCAAGAGTTGCTCCAAGAGAGAAAGGTACAGAGCCACATCCAAGCCAGCAGAGTTTCCAGCGACAAAAAGCACCTCTCTTCAAACAGGCCACATCTGCCTGCATACAGAGCTGCACTGCAAGAAACAGAGGACAAAGGACAAGGCCAAAAGGATGAGACAGGAAGACTAGTCCCAGAATTCATCCCCAGCTCAGAAGATGAGTTAACATATTAAATCAGGGGCTAGAGAGATGGCTCAGTGGTTAAGAACACTGGTTATTTTTTAAGAAAGCCTGAGTTCAAATCCCAGAACCCACATGGCAGCTAACAGCTGTCCATAACTTCAGTTCCAGGGGATCTGACAGCCTCTTCTGTTCTCTGCAGGCATTGCATGACACGGGTGCACTTACCTATATGCAGGAAATACATGCAGATGCATAAAAATAATAAATGAAATATTTTTTTTTAAAACATATTAAATCAAACTTATAATGAACAGGAGTTTAATTTTCTCAGACCATTTTCAGGCCTTTAGAGGTCTGAAAGCAATACAAACCAGACCAAGGAGGTCAAAACAAAAATACTTCCAAAGCAAGCAAACCAAAGACATACTTTAAAACAAACACTATGAAAGCAAACCCAGCCCAAAAGGTATGTAACAAATAAGGTCCTTAAACAACCAACTCAGATACTGGTTTTTTTGGTCTGTTTGAGACGGGGTCTCCCTGTAGCCCCAGCTGGCCTAGAACTCACTATGCAGACCAGGCTGGCCTTGAACTCATAGAGATCCACCTGCTTCTGCCTCTCAAGTGCTGGGATTAAAGACATGCACCACCACACCTGGCTTCAGATACTGTTTTATATAAACAACTAGCACTTAAAAATTTTGTGAAACACTTAATAGACCTAGAGACATTGTCCAATAAATTTAAAGATGTTAAGGTTACCCAAATTTATAAGGCCTTTGAATGTATTATCAAAATGTCATTATTTACAAATCTGCATGTGTATTTTAATTAGGCATACCAAAATAAAACCAATAATTTTTGCACAATAGATGAAAATAATATCTGAAGTGGTCAGTTTGTTTTGACAGAAACATGAAGACAATGATCACATGTGGGGACCTAAAAGCCCCACCTTGCATATGTCTGAAAGGAAGTTACTGGGGGCGGGGCCTGGCTTGCTTTGAAAGTCTGAAGAATACTTCCCTGCACTGCTGAGGAGTGCATGATCAGTGCGAGGCCATCCTTACGATACACCCTGGGGGGGGGAGGAGTTCCAGGTGCCTTTATAAGCTTTGGAACACTTGCAATAAATGAGTCCCTGCCTGACTAGGCTCCCCCTTGTGTCTGAGTGTCCCCGGGTAATGGCGGTGTGGGCTGGCGAATGGCATGCTTACTCATCCCCAATCCTCACCTCACCGGGGGTCATGGGTTCAAAACTCCGGCATCTGACGCTCAACGTGGCACTCGAAGGAAGGTGAAAAGAAGAAAAGAAGTAAGAAGAAGAAAAAACGGATTGGGGCCAATCGAGGAGGTTCGGGGTAAGCAAGACCCTAAAAAATGGGTAATGCAATTTTTAAGTTTGAAGACCCAGTGCTTAAAGCTCTGAAAGATATGCTTAAAAGCATGGAATTGGATTTGTCAGATCCTGTAGCTCAAAAGGTTTGGGCAGAGGTGATTCATTTGGCTCCCTGGCTACTTAGGGCTAATGCTTTTACTGGGGATACATGGGAATCACAGGAAGGGTTTGAGGAAGAAGGCAGATATGCAACAGAAGTGAACCCAAAAGCAGCCAAAGTAACAAGCTGCACCTCGGGTGTGCCCTGGACAGCTTCAGAGCCTCCTGGGCAGAAGGGTGGGGCAGAGCGGAGCGCATGGGGTTGGCAGCAAAAGCCGCCCACCCCACCCACCTTGAACTAATGTGTGCGCCCCCCCCAGGGTGGCCACCAGCAGGAGTCAGGGGCTCACGAGTCAGGGCTCACGGGAAAGCCGGGTGGGGACTGCCCCCTGGCCGCCATGGCTGGGTGCATTTAAAAAAAAACAACAAAAAAAAGACCTTTGGCTGTGCTGCGCAACCAGCTCCAGGACAGCTGAAAAGTCCCAGGCAAAGATGGCTTGGGGAGGGGCCCCCACCCTTTCAGTTCCAAGGGTGGCCAGGAAACCACCCCGCTCCCAAGTGCTACAGCCCCTCGGGCAACAGCACTCACCAAATCCTGGGCCCAGGGAGCCCTTAGTAAAGCCTACAATGTTTTCACTGACTGGGACAGATGTGGAGAAACCAAAAAGCAGCTCAATTCAAGGAACTCATGGCCATTGTTTTCTGAAAGTATTCAAACTCCTATGTTCCTTAGAGAGAGAGAAGCCCCTATCTTCTTACAGCATCTTAGGGGGCACCAAGGATTGCCTGGGCTTTTATCCCAAGGCAATGCAGAGGCAGACAAGGTGGCTTCCACCCAGGTCCTGTCAGTAAGCCTGAATGAAGCCCAGGGGTTACCATAACCTCACTCATGTAAATTGGGGGGGACTCCATAAGGGGTTTCCTCAAGTGACCATCAAGGAAAGAAGATTGTACATACCTGTAAGTCTTGTCAACCCTTTCTACAAGTACCACCTCTGCAACAGCCAGGGGTAAACCCCAGGGTACTCAAGCCCAAATCCTTATGGCAAACAGATGTCACACACTATGCTCCTTTTGAGAGCTTAAGTATATTTTTGTATCCATTGACATATTCTCACATGCCTGTTGGGCTACCGCTCATACAAGAGAGAAGTCTAAACATGCTCAGTCGCATTTTCTCCAGTGCTTTGCTATGTTGGGATTGCCCCAAAGAATTAAAACTGATAATGGACCATGTTTTGTGAGTAAAAATTTACAAGATTTCTTCTCACTTTGGGGAATTCAACACAATACAGGAATTCCCTACAATCCCCAAGGTCAAGCCATTATAGAACGCAACCATCAAAACCTAAAAATTCAATTAAAAAAACAAAAAAGGGGGAATAAGCCCCCACCAACAATTGGGTATGGTCTTATTCACTATTAATGTTCTTAATTTTCAAAAAAATCAGTTGGAATCCTGGTTTCAGAAGCATTGGGGATGACAAGAGCAGAGACATGAGATACGGGTAAGATGGAAAGATCCCATCACTGGACAATGGAAAGGACCAGATCTGTTGCTAACCATGGGTCAAGGCTTTGGGTGTGTCTACCCTACAGGAGATTCAAACCCCATATGGGTGCCTGCGAAAAACCTTAATTGGGTAGGCCAGGATCCAACTGACTAGCATGACTGTCCGTGGACAATAGTTCATGAGAAAAAATTCCTCTCTTTATTTATATCCATCTGAAGTGAAGGACCCAGTTCCTTGACTTCATTGCAGTCTCTACAACTGGCTAATTTGCTAAAAGGTACATGGTCTCAGAAGTATTTCAGCTTGTCCTACGCCATGACTTGCTTTGTTTCTCTTGATAATGCTTATCTTTAATTGTCTTTACCAGATAATTTGGCAACAGAGGACCCTTGGAACTGACACAGCCCACCTCCTCATGATTACGGACACCCTCAGGACCCCCTCCAGTTGTCCATGCTTGGCTAACTGAGTTAGGCAGAGACTAATACTGGCACAGTCTGGCATTACCCATGCGGCTGCCCTTAATCATGACACATTTTTAGCCAAAGATGGGTAAGATGTCCCATGACAAGTACTCCTAAGACAGGACATGCAAGATGCATGATCCAATGACGGGCAAGGCTTGATCAGAGATGACACAACCTAAGACAGGCAAAAATGCATAAGATTAGAGGAAGGAGATAGCCATCTCTCCTCAGGGAGCTGCCTATGAAGTGGGTAACCCATGAAATAAAGTCAGTCTGGCCTTAAAATAAAAATAAAAAGGGGGATATGTGGGGACCTAAAACCCCCACCTTGCATATGTCTGAAAGGAAGTTACTGGGGGCATGACCTGGCTTGCCTTGAAAGTCTGAAGAATACTTCGCAGTGCTGAGGAGTGCATGATCAGTGTGTGACCATCCTTAGGATACACCCTCAGGGGGGTAGGAGGGATTTACAGGTGCTTTTATAAGCTTTGGAACACTTGCAATAAATGAGTCCCTGCCTGACTAGGCTCCCTGTTGCATCTGAGTGTCCCCGGGTAATGGGGGTGGCATGGGCTGGTGAACAGCATGCTTACTCATCCCCAATCCTCACCTCACCAGGGGTCGTGGATTTGAACCCCTGCAACCATAGACACACATGACAGAATTACTTGAGATCTCAACACACGAGAAAACATATAGACATACATGACATAATTGCATGAAATCCCAAACAATACATGGAAAACAATTATCATAGAGACACATGACATAATTCCACACAAGCCTATTTTTCAGATGGAGACAATAAATCAGGCAAAGAAACCATTGCATAATGGTGTTCTCTATAACCCAGACAGCAGACACCATTCAGCAGGCAAAACATTCAGCTGCCATTTCTGATTTCAAACAATTCCCTAATTAACTTTTCAATTTAATAACCTACTTGCACTACACATCTATCAATTTTACCTCTATTTAAAAACTCCTTCACTGACAAACTCACCCTATTTGTATTTCAAAGCATTTGGTACCATAAAGAATTACCTGGCCTCCACAGAAAGAAATCATTACACTAACTGTCTAGTTGTCTTTTCAATTATCACAGGTACAAACTCAGCAAACTGAGTTACACAATTTACAAATTATACAACATACAATTTATAATAAATTATACAAATTTGTCCTGACTGGCAATCAAGGGGCATCATCATCTTGAAAGAAGTCAAACCCTAAGTGTGTATCCTAACAAACTTTGGCAAATGAAAGTAATTTACATAAATTCCTTTTGTCTTTATAAATTGATTCATATATAGGTTAATCCTCTATAAGATTTTATTTTGCTTCTGTTCCAACACAAGTCCACTAGAGCTGTCTAAAACACAACTCAAAACAGACAGTTGTCCTGCTTATGTGTCCAAAATCTTTATCTCTTTCTGTCAATTTGGGAAGTTTATGTCTCTCATGACATTACCCCAAATAAATGCTCTAAGTATAGTGTTTCCTCCAACAAAGGAACCTCCTAAACCTCTCAGAACAGCACCACCCACTGATGAAGATGTAAGGATGAGGAAGTCATCAATTCTTCCACTGTGGTTTCAGAGAGCCATTGAGCCAGGAAACCTGTAGTAAAGGAATCTCTGTATAAAGAAGGCTCTGACAGGACATGAGGCCCTGAGAAACCATTGTTTGAAGCTCTGAAGGTCAAGCCTTGTTTGTAGTAAAGACCCCAAGATGTTAGAGATGTCAGGACCATGAAATGTCTGCAAAGGAGAGCTGTATATAGACAGTAGAACCAGTCCAAGAGAGAAATATATGTTTCAGGGAGCAAAGCTGGAGAGATAGGGCCATCTAAGCTCTCTGAAGGTGAAGTCCCAATCATCAGACATGGAGCTACAGGGTTTGGTGTTTGCCCTGTTGCTTTTTGGTTGTGTTTTATTATGATATTTCTTCACTATGCCACCACTCCTCTCTTTTGAAATGGATAGGTGTTTATTCTCTACTATGGTATGTTAAAGTATATAACTTGGTTTTTTATTTTATAGGGCCATACAGTTAAGAGATTGGTTTGAGTCTCAGATTTTAGACTTTTGAATAGTGTTGAGACTATTAAACACTATGGGGATAGGGATTTAGCTGAACTTTAGTTCAACTAAATTCATTCTGTGTTATGATGTGGTCATGAGTATATGGGGGTCAGGAAGTGGAATGTGGCAGTTTCTTTCTTTTTAAAAAAAATTATTTTATTTTATGTGTATAAGTGTATTGCCTACATGTATGTGAGTGCCCCCGTGTCCTGCAATGCCTCAGAGGTCAGAAGAGGGTTTCGGATTCCCCTGGAACTGGAGTTAAACACAGTTCGCCACCATGTGGGTGCTGGGAATCGAACCTGGGCCCTTTTCAAGAGTAGTCAGTGCTCTTAACCACTGAGCCATCTTTCCAGCCCTAGAATGTGGCAGTTTCAATAAGAATGTCCCCTATAGGCTCCAAGTATTTGAACACTTCATCAGTGGGTGGTGCTGTTCTGAGAGGTTTAGGAGGTTCCTTTGTTGGAGGAAACATATCACTGGGGACTGTCACAGGAAATTTTCTTCCCTTTTCCCCTGCATTCTCTGTTTCAAGGCTCCAAAGCTCACAAGCTAACATAAGACATTTTTAGTTTGGGTTTCCTCTATGGTAGGGAGTAAGGGGGTGACTTACAAAGAAATCGCATACTGGCTTCACACACTTCCTTTTTCTGTTCCAATCTCCTGCCACCCTAACTCTGCAGCTAATTCTCAGCAGTGGGCTCCGCCCTTCTTCCCAGGGTACCCTGTGCTCACCTGTAGCTCAAGCTTTTCAGAGGAATAAGTGCTTTCCTGGCTACAGGGGCTGACTTTGATAGTTCATAGCTTCATCCCTCTTCCAGTCTGCTCTCTCTGCTTCCTGTGCCCGCTTGAAGATGTGAGTGTTCAGCTCTCAGCTCCAGCTGCTTCCTGCCATGCCTCTCTGTTATGATGGACTCTTATCCCTCTGGATCCATAAGTCCAATAATTCTTCTTTCTATAGGATGACTTGTTCATTGTGTTTTATCACAGCAACAAAAAAGTAAGTCACAGACAAAGCCTCTTATCTTGGCTTTATTGAGTTACAAATATAAATATCCAGCCTGCTGTTTCCAGAGTATGTTAGTAGCTGTGGGCTTAAAAATTTTATTTCATATGTCTGTACATTTGTGTCACTTAGCACCATGAAGACAAATCCCTGGCTGTTTGCATTACTATCAGATTTTTCATGCTCATTTTGTAGAATGTAATAGTTAAAATGCTTTTTATTTCACAGAACTAGACTTTGTATAATAACTATACCAATAGTCACCATAAACAAACATAACTGAAACAGTAATGATTTTTCAGATGAAATATTTCATTCCTTAGTTCACTCAGTAATCACTGCATTCAAGCATCATTTAAGAGTTAACATTTCATGTTAGCATATTTGAGATTTCATCTTTTTTCTTTATTAAGCTTATAAAATATGCCTGATTAATAAGCATTTCTTAGTTCCTTACAGACTTCAACAATCCTAATATGGCTGATGTTTGAAAAATGCTAGAACAGATGAGAACTTCAGCTACTTTTAAAAAAAAATCATGGTATATTTGTAGAAATAAGATTAATTTTTTTGTCCTGTTAGTATAAATATGCATCAGTACCCAGGCCAGAGTGCACCTGTGAACCAGAATGGGGACATGGGTCTGAGCAGTTGTATCAGCTGTTCTTCCCACCTGAAAGTACATCCTAATTCCACACATGGGCCACTCCATATACTGGGGCTGTATTCGCCCTGAAAAGACTCATTCCAATCTGTTGTACAGACTGAATGGATTTGGGGTTTGGTTTGTCATGTTTCCTCACCTCCATCTGGTCAAGCCCCTGTGTGTTATCAAGATGATTATCCTTAAAACATTTTATTGTTCCGACACTCTCTCTACCTTTCATCTGCTGGTTGAAGTTTTTACAGAGCAGAACCTGTGTGATTTTTCAGTTTAAGATGAGGTTCTGCCATATGATCTTTGCTTTGTCACCACGTGCCACAACTTGTCCTCTTCCCTCGAGCTAAGCTATTTAAGCTCTACCAGAATTGTGTCTGCCTTCTTCAGGTCCACAGGATACTGCTGCATGTGGATTTCTGGCTTTGTCTACATTCTAAGCCTGATTGCTCTAGTAAGGGGAAGTTCGATTTCCATCGACAGTGATCTGTACTTGCTCTTTACTGTTTTGTTTCTTCAGCCTGCTTGGGAATGGGTTCCTTCAAGTCTATAACCAATACCAGGACATATGCTTGCCACAGTCAAGAATCCTGTTTTGTAACCTTCCCTCTGCTACAACCAGTCTCTTGGAATAATGAATGACTCTTCCACAGAAGTTTCACACATGTACTCAGCATGTCTTTGGAAACTAGATTTAACTAAAAGTGGGAATCTACTGGCGTGAAAGCAGTGAAGTGATGTTTCTATTACAGACTACCGTGCGTCATCTGGATCCATGGCTGCCTCTGGACATACTCTAGTGTCCATCAAGCACGAAGGACAATAGACAGACAAAAAGAGGTGCCGACAGTATTCCCGGGGTGTATTTCCTAACTGAAACCTTACAGATTTGTCTGCTTGTTCCCTTGTTCTCATCAAGGACTGGGCTGGGTGGAAAATTAGAACCCCTATCCCAAGGCTTTTCCATAAAGCTGGTCAGTATTTGTAAAGATGTTGCCAGTCTATACTCTGTGTGGGTGTGGAACAGCTCTCTTCTCCTTTTAGCCAAGAGGCAGAGTTTGGCAGCAAAATTCAAGGAACCAAGTCAGTAAACCCCCAGTTATCCCTCAAAGACCTCTGGGACACAGGCCAGACTTATGCTACCATGACATTGACATATTTCTTCAGTGGTCACACTCTGTGGTGAACAAGAGAAGGGGACACTGCACATGGGCAGCCATTCCCACTGGCTTTGCTCAGACTTCCCCACTCTCTGCCTTCCTAATTCCAGGTTGATATGGCATCTGACACTAGCTGAGATGTGAGTAGAACCACTCCAGACCTCAGTCTTCACACAGAGATCTGTTCTTCAGAGGCTGGAGAAAAGGTTTTCAGCTCTTCTGACTAGACCCTCACCTCTGACACCTTCCAGAAATACTGCATTACTACAGTTGTAATATAAGAAGTCTGAATTCACTGGCTTATGTGGTTACCAATTCCTCCTGAAATTCGTCTCAGCATGTCCTGGTCTTCCCTTTTCCAATGAAGGTGTTGGTCATATTTCCCACTCTTGGGATGAGGGTGGGTTGCTTAGTGTATTGAGTGAGTCTTGCTGACTATAGCATAGATGATTTCACTATGCTATAGTGAATGGTTTACTATAACTCAGAAGAGCCTGAAACATGGGAAATCTTGTGCATCACTTCTTGTACATTGAGGCTTAAGTTCTGTGCCTGGCAGAATGAATTCTGTGCCCTGTGATATAAGAAACTTTGGGCCTGCAGCTGACCCTTCATTTGCCTAGCATCCAACTAGGGACAAACAACAAATACTGTGGATTCACTTATAACCTTTTTAATATTTGATTTTTGGCATATAGAGGTACCTTTTGTGGAAAGTGGGCTCTCTGGTTGCCACCTGGTCCTAATGTGGTTTTCTCAAAGACCTGGGGAAATAAATATTTCTTTCCACAATCACATTTTGGGATGATTCATTTTTTAAATCTCCAAAACTGAAAAGAAGAATTTTATGTTCTTGGTTTCACTCAAAATGAATGCCATAATCTGAAATGTGAAAAGCATAGAAAAACTTTTTCTAAATGGTGTGTATTTTTTTCTCAACATGAACAATGTTTGTGTGCACTAACTAAAGAACTCTTGTGCCCACTCACCCAGGAAACAACATGAGTGAAAATAGCCTTGCCCTCCGGGTAGCTATGGTCTGGTTCTCGAGAGAACTTCAGGGTGGTTATGGTCCAGTGAGGGAAGACAGGAGGGACAAGTGGGACATACTGCAAACTGTTTGGATGAACTGAGTGAAAAAAACGCTAATAGGAACCTCAGGCAGGACTCTGGTGATAAAGGAGACAGAAGTTCGGGAAGTGTTGACATTTCAATTCCCTTACAGACTAGAACAGATTGGTGATTTTTTTTTTTTTTTAAAGCAAAATGTTTTTGAAATTTTCCCTGAAATTTAAATGAAAATTTAGCATAAAATATCTGGGCTTCAGAGAGGAAAAAAGCATAAATATTTGGCAGCCTAAGTGCCCATTGTTGTGTAGTTAGGGGTCTTTCAATGTCTCCTTAGAACATACTTCAAGGGAAAGATTCCCATCTGCTGTTCAAATGGAAAATTCCCTGAATCCAACAGCTGTCTGTCCTGCTTTCAGTTCTCAGTTTATTTTCCCTTTGCTCCTTCAAAATGAATGTTATAGGTACAAATCACTAGGTATGTGTGATAAGATGTTGGCATAAACGGTACAGTGTGGAATTGTTAAAATGTGTTTTTACCTAAATAGCTGTTCCATAGAAGAAAGTTAACTATGGTATTTTATTTACTAAACCAGGAAAAGTAGTTAGGCTTATTTTAACTTAGTATCTTTTCAAGATTGTACTCTTAATGACTTGTCAAGATTTTTGCACTAGAAATTACAATTCTGCATCGTTTTAAAAGGAAGCAATTTTCTCATTTTTGCTTCTACTGTGTTCTGTCTTTCACTGAGGCTGACAACCTCACTTTGTAAAAGAAACAAATTACATGTTTACTTTTAATGGATGGTGTTCTTTGTTTTCTGTAGCTTGCTAGGTAGTAGGCTTTGCACTTACGTTTTTACATATATGAGATGGAATATAATAAACTCAGAAACAGAAACATGTAAAGCATTGCTTTCTCGTTACCTTCCTTCTATCACTACTGCAAAAACGTTTGTGGATAACAGGCCTCTATGCATTTTCTGAGGGAGGAAGAGCAGGAATGCAGGGCCATCCACATGTCAGGAGGACCCACATTCTGGATCTACCAAAAAGCACGTAGGACAGGGAGTTTCATGGACTGCTACCTATACATTTACCACATTTTATAGATTGTCACAGCAGCACCAGCCAGTAGAAGTCTGCTCTGTGCAGATTCTCAGCCCTATAACTGTGTATCTAGGACTATATAACAAACAAACCCAAAGTTCTAATTTCTAGCTCAAGATTCTTTTCTAATACTGACACCAAGAAAACTGATTCTTTTGTTAATTCAAGTATTGTGTGACCTGGACATACTAGGGACTCAATTTACAAGGGATAAAATTATAAATATAAATTATTTGCACATAACTATAAAATAATATAAAATAATTACACAAACAAGTGCTCACTTATAGCTTGAATGAACACAACTTTATAAAAGTAAAGAACTAAACAGCTTGACCTGTTTTCTGTGTTTGCCAAGCATTCATGGTGGAGAAATAAACTAATCTGAAGAAGAGAGACTGCAAAATGTGCAGGGGAGGATCTTGGGGGAGGGGAAAGCATGTGCAAAGGCACTGTGTTCACAGGATGATTTGAGGAACTGAAAGAAGCCCTGTGGGCAGAGGATCAGCAGAGGATGGTGTGATGTGATTTGGCAAAAACCAGACCACACACAGGGCTTTTGGAATTTGAGGGGCTCACTGTGAAAGGAGTAAAAAGCCATTGTCCTGTTTTAAACAGCTAATATAAAGAAAGGAGGTTGAGGGAGGTGATATCTGAAGTTCCCTAGACTCTTTGTAGCCTTTGCACATATAAAGAATCCAACCTTTACTTTTTAATAGCATCTATGCATGTGTTTATATTAAATCGATGATTCTTTATGCACATAAAAATAAATTGCATAGAGCATTAATGTTACTGAAAAGAGAAAAATGTATTACTTCGCTAATGAAAACATTTATTGTACTGTTTGCTTTGCTTCATCTGAAATCTTACCCCATTTGACATGATAATAACATTATTTCAGTACCTACACTATAGAAGATTTTAATTAATTTATTTTTTATCTTTAGCCTCAGTTCTCAAGGAATACCATAAATTTATTTCATATTCAGTCAATTTAGTAATTTTTATGACCTTTTGGAATTTTACTTCCCTCCTCTCTTATACATCTATATCAGAGGCTAGAATTCTGTAGACGTTAGTGCACAATTTCTTTATCCACACTTAGCCAGGCCATAAACAACATCTCACAGTCAAATATTTACTTTTTACATTCTCTGTCTTGGGTCTTATGTTATCACTCTGTGTCTTTGGGTTCAGTAGATAAACTCCTTGGAAGTACTTACCTCTGAAGCAGTAGTTGATTGCAAGTAACAAATTAATAAAAACAAGTTTACTAGAAGAATTGGCTCATCAGAGTTCAAAGGGAACTGAAACCAGGACCATCTCAAGATCCTGGATACCAGACATATTAAGGTACAGTAGAGATAAATTGCTTTAATGTATTTGACTGCTGCATATATTTATGCACATCACAGCTCTCAAGACCAGGAAGCTGGCTCAGTCAGTAAAGTGCTTATTGCACAAGCATGAAGACCTGAGTTTGGGGCCCTAGAACACATATAAAAAGGAAGGTGTAGTGGCATGTATATATAATCCCTGTCTCTACCAGGAGAGTCCCAGGTGTTTGCTCACCAGTTGGTCTAGCCAAATCAATGAGGTTCAAAATCATTGAGAGACCCTGCTTCAAAAATAAAATGGAAGGCCAGGCATGGTGGCACATGCCTTTAATCCCAACACTTCGGAGGCAGAGGCAGGTGGATCTCTGTGAGTTCAAGGCCAGCCTGGTCTACATAGTGAGTTCCAGGCCAGCTGGGGCTACAAGAAGACCCTGTCTCAAAAAGGCAAAAATAAAATAAAATAAAATAAAATAAAATAAAATAAAATAAAATAAAATAAATAAAATGGAGACTAGTTGAGGAAGACACTCAACATCAACCTTTAACCATGTATGGACACATACACAGACACACACACAGACACACACACATGCACATGCACACACACACGCACACCTCACCTCTCATCTCTCATCTCAGAGGAAATATGAGATGGTTTATTCTTGTCTCAAATATAAGTGACCACGGCCCAAGAATATGGATTCAGGTTACCCCAAATATCATGTTCTAATGTGGTACAATAGAATGAACTTTTGATAATTAAAGAAGAAGATAAAACTACATATTGGAGAGGGCTGGAGAGCTGGCTCAGCAAGTGAAAGTTCTTATGCAGGTCTGTGAATTCCAAAGTAGAAAGAGAAAACCAACTCCTGAGGGTTATCCTTTGACTTCTACATGCATGCCTTGGCACCCTCACACAAACACACACACACACACACACATACCCTGAATACATTGATGGCAGGCCAGTTATAGTAAAGCAAAGAAACCTCT
This sequence comes from Nannospalax galili, assembly GCF_000622305.1. NCBI lineage: Eukaryota > Metazoa > Chordata > Mammalia > Rodentia > Spalacidae > Nannospalax > Nannospalax galili. The sequence continues at coordinate 2,090,713 of NW_008356318.1, forward strand.
TATCTAGGTTTTGAATGTTATCTGATGACATTCTTGGCTTTTCTGTTGTTGGCAATGAAAGGTCTGTTAGGACATTCTAAAAGGATTTTCCTGATAGTCACAAAGATGTTAGGATAGTCACATTCTAAATGGATTTTCCTAATAGTCACAAGGATGTTAGATCTGACACAGAAGTGGACAATGAATATTAAGAGAGCTAAAGAAACCTCCCCAAACCTTGGTTCCAGATCTGCAAAGTTCCAACTCCCCATAATCACAGAAGTTCAATCAGTCTTATTCAACATAAAACACAGGTGTGGTTCTTTTTTCCTGGAAACCAGTTCATATAAACATTAACATATTTTGGTAGTGTGATCTTAACATGCTAAATGTACTTTAAAAGACAGAAAAAGTACTTCTATTTGTTACTTCTGTTTTGGGGTAATAACCTGCTAATATGTATTAAAGCTTTGAAAATGATTATGCCCTTTGACATGGTATTCTTATCCTTACAATAATAAAGAACTTTATTAAATTTACATTTTTATACATTTTCAAAAAATTTCTAATTTTGACTTTCAATTTGATAATATTTTACTTTCATAAATTATGATTTGGGGAAATTCAAAATTTAATCTGTATTTCAAAATATTAATTTGGCTTTCAGGCCATAAGATTTGTAATGAGCCATCAAATGCGTGAGTTCAAGTTGGAGTAATTCCTCCATGGGGACACCAATTCTGAACATAGGGCAGAGTCTGAATGCTGACAGGTAGGAACCGTTGTTCACCAAAAACATCATAGAATTGTCCCTCCATGGAAGCTCACAAATATTTTCCTGCCTCAGCTCAGAGTGTGTGATTTATACTCAGAGTTTGAATGAGGCTTAATACCAACTCTCATGAAGTAAAAGGTCAGCAATTTAATGGAATATTTTCAATTAAATGATAATGACTTATTTTGTATAAAAAGAGACAGAGTAGCTGGGCGTGGTGATGCACACTTTTGATCCCAGCACTTGGGAGACAGAGGTAGGCGGATCTCTGTGACTTTGAGGCCAGCCTGATCTACATAGAGAGTTCCAGGTCAGTTGGGGGCTATAGGAAGACCCTGTCTCAAAAAAAAAAAAAAAAAAACAAAACCAAACCAAAGAGAGAGAGAGAGAAACTAATAGAAGAGAAGGAATAGTGACCCTAATGAGAACGTCAGACTACGAACATGGAAAGTTATCATTAATTACTTTCTTAAATGAAAATGGAAAAAACAGTAGGAATACTAAAGATATGTTGACATTAGAACTTGAGATAAGCTGCATATTGCTCATCAAAACCCACTTTGATTATTCATTATTTTTAAATTTTCCAAGACAGATGCACTACTAATTCTATTTTTCCTTTCAGACTATACATTTGTATCTTAAAACTGAAAAAATGTTTCTTGTCTCTGAAGCAGGGTGTGGATGTTCATTATTGAGTTTATGGATTGAAGCAGTTAATTTAACTGCTAAGAATCAGACCTTCTTTGTGAAGAGCTCACAAAAGCTAAATTAAAGACTGAGAAATTAGCAAGTTAAATGTGCACATAAACAGATATGCTCATTATGGTTTACGTTTGGGTGAGCAGTTACTGGCTGCTTCTGTCTTTGCCACATTTATATCCAACTGCTTCCATTCGCTTTCCACTTCCAACTATATAAACACTTTACATTTGCCTTTTAGCCAAATCACTCTTCTGAAAATGTTCTGATAAATGACTTTATTTTCTAATCTCTAATGTCAATAATTTAAAAAATAATTTTAACAGAAGCTTATCATACATATAGGAAAGGGCACAAATCATATCTAATTAACTTCAATGAATTCTTTCTTCTAAATATAACTACTATCCTGACCTTGTGATTGAGTTTTGCCAGATAGGGACCTAATATAAATATAATCATATGATATTCTGTATGCATGTATGTCTGTGTGTGTTGTATGTATATTGTCTCTTTTGTTCCATCCTGGTTTTGGTCATCATTGTTTTATTGGGGTTTTGGGGTTTTGTTTTGTTTTGTTTTATTTTATGTGTATGAGCATATTGCCTGCATGTATGTGAGTGCACCCATGTTGTGCAATGCCGCAGAAGTCAGAAGAGGGTATTGGACTCCCCTGGAACTGGAGTTAAGGACAGTTCATAGCTGCCATGTGGGTGCTGGAAATCGAACCCAGGTTCTCTGCAAGAGCCGTCAGTGCTCTTAACCACTGAGCCATCTCTCCAGCCCCCACTTTGTTGTTTTAAGACAGGGTATCACATACTCCAAGCTAATCTCAAATTTCTGATCCTCCTGCCTCCATCTCCAAGATAGCATCTGGGGCCTATAGTGGAGATTTCTGTTTTGCTCTATTCACCTACTCAGTGTTTCCACCAATGTATTTGAAAAATGTCTTGATTTATGACTTTTTTATTATGTTACTATAAAAACTTCAGGAAAGTTATTACCACATTAGTAACATGGAGCTTGGGATAACCTGAATCTGTGTTTCTGGACCATGGTCACTCATATTTGGCTCCAAAATAAACTATCTCTTATCCCTTTGAGGTAAGAGGCTTTTGTATTGACAGTGGTATTAGAAAGTAGAGGAAGTAGAATTTAGCCAGGCATGGTGGAGAATTTAGGGCAAGGTAATTAGGTCAGGAAGGATACTTCCCTTGGAAGAAATTAAAGTGGTTCTCCTGGAGAAAGTAGTTCCAAAGAGAGGAAATTATCAAGGGGCATGACTCATCCCTTCCTGGTCTCTCAATGATCCCATCCAACAGGGTGATCTTTCACTCTCCCATGCACTCCTGCCATCATGATGTCATCCACTATACTGTCCTCACCAGAGCCAAGCTGAGGCTGATGACATGTCCTTGGACCTCTAGAACTTAACCTAAACAAATCTATGTAGCATCCCATCTCAGGTTTCATTATAGTAAAGAAAGCAAGCTAATACACCCTCTTAATGTTTTTGTCTCCTCATTTGATAAATGGAAAAACTAACTGTAGCTATGTTGTAAGGAGTAAATGACAAATTTAAGTAAGACAGTTGGGGTAGTTTGGAATAGTTGCCAGAAGAGCTGTTGTTAACTCACTTCCGGATCATTACTGTGGCCAGCAATGTGTCATTCCATGGTTAGCCTCAATATGCTTGAGGTGGGGGAATATCAAGATTTTTATTGTCACAACTGGAATGAGGTGGGGAAGACGCAATGGACCAACAGAAGATAAGAAGAAGGAAAAGGTGTCAAAGAGGAAGAAGAAGGAAAAGGTGTCAAAGAAAAAGAATCAACAGCTTTCAATCAAACACATCCCTTGTCCATAAAATAGATTTACTATTGAATTATGATCTTACTATATGAATTAATAATATATGCAAATTGTCTTCCATGTGGCAGACCTTCAAGATAGCATAGCTATGTAATCTACATTTGATACATGCAAAGCCAGGCTAGTCACAAGTACTATGGGTTGAGGTGAATGTGTTGAGAAAAATTGGAACTTGGATTGGTTTGTGGATTGTATTGATGGTGGTTTGGGATTATTACTTTTAGTGTTTTGTCTTTTGGCTGTCTTGCACAAAAGAGTAGTCATCCACACATATAGCTATACTAAAAAGGGTTAATTATTTTCTCCCTATGGCCCTAAGTAAGCATGGAAGGGCTCCTTAGCAATAGATGCATCCAAAAGTCTGTCTAGCCAAGTGCTATTTGGTCCATTCTAATGAAGAGTTCTCAGGACCCTAGGATCCTGGGTCATATTTAAGGCAGAAAGAGTGGCCTCTGTAGCTGGTCAACAAAGTCCAGCCAGTCAAAGAGAACATTGCTTCTCAAGCAGATTGCTGGAAGGCTCTCTCCTTTGCTAGGACTATTACAGTGCTTACCAGTTGCTGCCAGATGACATTCTACTCTTTCCTTTATCCTCAACATTCATGTTTCTCAACATCTAAACCAGCACTTAAATCATATTGCAAAGTGATGGTTAATTATAGGTTAACTTGAACGGGCCCTGGGATGCCCACATTGCTGGTTAAACGTTATTCCTGGTATATCTTGAGGATGTTTTTGGAAGACATTATCATTTGAATGGGCAGACTGAGCAGAACACATGGGCCCTCCCTAATGTGTGTGAGCTTACTATACCTGTTTAAAACTGGATGTTGATCTTCTCCTATCCTTGATGCTCTTGATTCTCAGGCTTCTAGACCTAAACTAGAATTGGTGCCATTCACTCCCTGGCTCTCAGTTTGGGACTACATTGTCAGTTTTCATGGATTTCCAACCTGAAGATGACATTGGTCTGTTTCCATTGACTAAGAGATATATTGTTCACAAATGTGACTTCTGAAAATTACATTAACATCATAATTATCTTTGTTGAAAATATTATTGTGTGGTACACTGAGAAGAGAAAGATAGGCCAAACACTGATAAACCTAGACATTTTTCAGCCTCAGAAATAGAAAACAGACCTGAGTCAAAGATATTCCAGGGATTTAAGACCTCAGCTGAGAGGTTATAAAATATTTTTTTCATTTCAAATCCTTTGAAATGTGTGAAGTAGAATAAACAAACACTCAAGGACCTTGTGTACGTGATGTGCTGAAGACCTGCAAGGAAAGAGAACAGAAAATCCTAGGCTACCATTCATTGTGACATTTCTCTGGAAAAAAAAATGTATGTGCAAGGAGTTTTATAAGAATTTGATTGACATAGATTATCCCTCACAGGAAAGAAAAAACCCGAGGGGAGAATGAGGAAGAGAAAAATTGAACTTTTATTTGTACGACAAGAGCACAGCAGACCAAAGGGAATTAAAGAGAGGAAGTTGAGGAACAAAATAGAGAAAATAGAGTATTGTGGTAAATAAAGACACTAGAGAGGATTCTATAGACTGGAGGCTATGAGCTATTTCTGTTCCAAGATGATATTCTTCAATGTGTAAGAAAGAAGGAGAGGGATTATGTCACAAAGGTTAATCAGAACTCATGAAAAGAATTTTTGGCATTCATTGACCAGTTTTATCTCACATGCAAAATCCCAGCTCACCTAAAATCATATTATTTCTTCATAGTCTTAATTCCTGAAACTTCCGTTTGTGTAAACTCATGCTTATACCTACATGCATGGATACAATTTATAAAGTGCTCTCACAAATTGATCTCTTTTAAATAATGAGCATGCAAATGAGTGCGGTATGCTCACAACTAAGCCTTTTTGGCAAACTATGCATTATCAGCATGAGAAAAAGTGTCTTTTTTCCGTATAACCATAGAAATTGACATTGTGCTTGCACACATCTTGGGGGTGTTCATATGGAGCCCATATCTCATTTATCCCTGTATCAGTTTCATGTTAACATTAATGTATCAGTCTTGTAAGTTAGCTAATTGTATTGATCAAATGAATTAATAATAATCAGTCACCACCCTAATTAATTAATCATAGAAGTGATAGCAGCAATTTCCACCACTCTGGTACTTTAAAATTTATAAAGTGCTCTCACAAATTGATCGCTTTTAACTAATGAACATGCAAATGAGTGTGGTATGCTCACAACTAAGCCTTTTTGGCAAACTAAATGCATTATCTGCATTAGGAAAAGTGTCTTTTTTCATATAACCATAGAGATTGACATCTACTTCAAGGTTTATTTCAATTTTTAAAAATTGAAGTGGACAAATAGCAGGTGCAGCATTAAGTGGCAGATTTAATTAGTATGAAGGGCTCAGAGAGAACAATCTAACATCCAGTTTCAGTGCTCTGCCCAGCAAGCACAGACTATGCTATAGAAAAGTAAAACAAGCTTCGTTGCTAAACAAGATTCATTGGAGAGAGTCACCAACAATCTGAATGTGAGGTTCAGTTCTTTGAAAATATTAAACATTTATCTCTGATTACTTTTCTATGTTCTGATAATCATTTAAAAACAACTGCTATCAAGGCTAGTGAGATAACTCAGCAGTTAAGAGCACTGGCTGCTCTGGCAGAGGGCCCAGGTTCAATTCTGAGTACCCACGTGGTAGCTAACAACCATCTATAACTCTAGTTCAAGGGGATCTGACACCCTCTTCTGACCTCATGAGCATTGCACAACCCCAGTACACTTATATATGTGCAGACAATACACTCATACACAAAAAGTAAAAACAATAAAGAATTTTTAAAAACTTCTAAGTTTTTCTTACTGCTTTATTAGAGGTAAATTGATGTAGAGGAAATATAATGTTTATCATGTACAGTGGAACTTTGACACACATGTACATTTGTCAGTACCTCCCACAATAGAATGATGACAAGCCCATCACCCCCAAGAAGTCTTACAGTGCTCCCCTGCAATTCCCTACTCATTCTCCCGCTCCTCAGGTGGTAGCAATTTATCTGCTTGTTATAGGTGACTTTTCATCATCTAGTTTTATAAAACAAGCATAATATAGTATGTACTGTTTCTCATCTAGATTCTTTCAGAACACTTGAGATTCATTCATATTAATGTGTGTAAATTGTTTTCTCCTTTTTATTTCTACATAGTGCTCTCTTGTATGGGTGGTCTATGGTTTGTTTACCCAAGTTGATGGAAATTTGATTTTCCTTTAATCTGAAACTCATTATAAATAAAGCTGATGTGAACATTTATGTATAGTTATTGTACAAATACATTCCTAACCATTGTCTCTTTTTCTTCAGTATCAAACCAATTCAGATACAAGGAAAGAAATGGCTAGATCTTGTGTTAAGTGTATTTTGAACTTTATAAGAAGTTATAAAGGGACTGTTTTCCAAAATGGAAATCAAGTGGGTTGTTTACAAAACCAACCAATCAACAAACAAACATTCTTTCTTTGTTAAGTTGGAGTTGCTGCATTTGAAACGGTTGTTGAGATAGCCTCAAGAAGGGGGCACATTATTCCTACTAACTGATAAATGTTAGTCCTGGTTGAGCTTATACATGTTTTAAATTTTCCTATTGACATGCTAAGGTTTGCCCCAATAATGTTTTCAAACAATTTCCAGCTAATCTGCTAAATACAACCTCATTATTTATCCATGACATCTCTTTCATTGCTTGGGTTATAGCCTAAGTATATATGTCACATGCCCTGTTTGTTTCCTTTTATTTTCAGTTTATGTGTATGAGTGTTTTCCTACATGTATGTAAGTGCATCCATGTTGTATAATGCCTGTAGAGATCAGAAGAGGACATTGGATCCCCTAGAACTGGAGTTAAGGATGAGTGTTAACTGACATTATAGGCTGGGAACTAAAACCAGACCCTCTGAAAGAGCAGATAGGGCTGAGCCCTCTCTCCAGGCCCTGTTTCCTTTCTTATATTGAAGTTACTGGAAAGCTCATTACTCAAATACTCATACCAGAATGGGAACTATATACAGGCTTTAGAAGAGACTTGGAGAACAAAGAATATCTGAAATAGATCTTAGTCAATATGAGTAGGGCAAAACCCTGGCCCAAATATATATATTTGGAATATATATATATATATATATATATATTCAAACAGAGTTCTCACATGACTTGATCTTTGTCAACCTCATTTCCTTTAGAAAAGACTTCATTGAATTATGACTTAGCAGGAAGCCCTCAATTTTTCTTACATGCTGGTCACTGAGCAGGTTTATGAATAGCATGTTCCATATCAGTAAGGGACTTCTACTAGGACTATCCCTGTGATATTTCCCAGTGTGATAAAGATCACTGGAATTTGTTCCTGAATTTATTGACAAGGAAGTGATAGTCTCTGGAGAAAGAGGTGTGGTGAGTGGCAGTTGTGTGGCTGACTGTCTTGCCTGCAAAGAGCTTCAGAGCTGAACTTAATACTTTAGAAGATTACCTCACCTTAAGTTCCCTTCTTCTCTGTTAACCTATTTTAATATTCTGTTCAGCTGAATATGTGGTTTTTTTCTTAAATAAGATCAGTTCTTTTATAAGGTCAGGAAAATTGTCAATTTATTTTTCAAAATAGTAATTACATTTGATAGTGTTTCTGTCATTTTTCAAGGCATCTGCAGTCAAACTTTATAACCCTCCCTTTCCCTCTTCTGCAGCTCGAAGGCTCTACTGTATCATTCTTTCCCAGAAAAGTTGCACTACCACTTTTACTCCTCCCTGCTGCTCTCACTACAACCCCAGCTCCTACCATAAAAATTCCAATTCCAAAGGCATTGTCCTGTCTGAATGCTCAGCTTCCAGTGTTCTCCCTTAAATCCAGCCTCAACAGCCACATACAGTAGGTATCAATTTCCTCATGCATTCTCAGGAGGGTGGGAGCTTATGAAGGGAAAGGGTGGGTTGGGGAGACGGTTTAGTAGGTAAAGTGTATATTTTTCAAGCACAAAGAAAGACCTTGTTTCATCTCCAGAACCCATGTTTAAAAACCTAGGCATTGGCCAGGCGTGGTGGGACACGCCTTTAATCCCAGCACTCGGGAGGCAGAGGCAGATGGATCTCTGTGAGTTCAAGGCCAGCCTGGTCTACATAGCTAGTTCCAGGACAGCTGAAGCTACAGGGAGACCCTGTCTCAAAAAGACAAAAAAAAACCCTAGGCATGGTGGCATGGGCTTTTAATGACAGCAGTGGGGAGGTGGAGACAGGTAGATCTGGGGTTCACTACTCAGCCAGTCTAGCCCCACTTACTGAACTCCAGGGCCTAGTGAGAGTCCCTGCCTCAAAAGCCAGAGGTGGTAGAACACAAGGAAACAGTTTTCCAGACAGTTAGGAAGTAACTCATATGAACTCACAGAAATTGTGGCAGCCTGCAGGAGTACTTAGTAAGCTTGAGCCCGACAAAAATCCCAGCACAGATGTGGGGGAGTAGGTAAGAAATCCCAACAAAACCTGAGAAACTATTAGCAACTGACCAATAGCTGCTGGGAAGAGGAGAGTCAGTTTTCTTTAAGTCTACTCTTGGAGGGTTAACCAGGCTCCAGCAGATGGACCCACACCAAAGGGCATTTGGTGACACAAATTTCTCTCTCTCTCTCTCTCTCTCTCTCTCCTGTTCTTGCTCAGATACTTTAATGTCTTTCTTAAGCTTCTTAATTCCTTAATTGAGAATTCAGGAAAGATATGTCAGGAAAATATTTGTCAGCGCATACATCCAACATTGTACATCTAAGGTCAAGAGACTCAGATGACTTGAGAGCCACCCAGAGACCATAGAGGGTCCATGAGGTTGCTGTTGACAGGGGTAGGCAGATCTCTCTGAATTCAGGTCTACATAGTGAGTCCCAGGTCAGCTGGGGCTACAGGGAGACCCTATCAAAAAAAAAAAAAAATGAAATTGGGCAGGGAGTAGTAAGGGGGCTGCAGATATGAGACGGGATCCAAATATGATAAAAAATATATTGTATGAACTCTGAAAAAATTTGACAATAAAAAGGGACAAAAGGATAACTACATAAACCTGGTCAGTCTTACCTCATCCCTTCCTAACCTTATACTCACCAGTCTCTGGTACCCATCCTTATCTCCACATCAGCTTCAACATACTTCTCTATCATAAGGGAGGAATTTGACCTTTACTAAATCATCCACACCCCCATTTATCGCTATTACCAAGTCATCTAACTGTGGTGCATTATGATTATCTTTCTCCCTTCCTCATGTTTATCAAGTTTTACCAGCATTCTTGTCATTTGTCCAACAGAGAAAATCATCATCATCATCTTCATCATCATCATCATCATCATCATCACCTGATTTTCATGGTTTTTATTTAATTATATCACTTAAAGCTTCTTCAATGGAGTTTCTATTCTAAGACAATACTTCTAAGAACTTTTATGTCGGTGCATATTTTTACTATACGCTTGTACTTGAGTGCCATGATGATTTGCGAGGTAGGGCTCCATAAATGCTCACATGTTAAGGACTTTTTGTCCTCTAATTGTTACCTATGGGAGTTGGTGGAATAATTGCACAAGCTAAGACATAGTGCTAGGTCTTAGGTTATTAGAAAAAGAAAAAGAAAAATTTTAAATGGTAGACAGCTCCTGAGAAACCACACCCAAGATTGCCTGCTGACTTCACATCCATACCCATGTACACACATACCCACATACACACACACACACAAACATACACATACACACACATACATGTACACACATGCATAATGATTCTTAGTATCTTTCCTGTTTCTTCATTGCCTGGCTGTTTTTCCATGTGTTTCTGTCTTCTCTGACCTTGTTTCTTTACCTCCTATTGTTCAACAATTTTGTTAACATATTCCTACAATGCCTGCCCCTCCGTCTCCAAACCTCTGCTCTGGCTTCTCTCGCCAATGATGTTTTCTTTCTCTACTTCCCTGCTCGGTTCAAATGCATAGTTTGGTTTTGGCTTATTTTTAATCATTATCTTAATAGATAACATCAGAACTGCTCTTACAAATACACTCATCTTTGTTTGGGGAACAAGTGAAAACCAAATCTTAATGAGCTGCTTGGAGTGAAAAAATGGGGACTCGAAATACTTGGCAACTGCTAAAGTGAACAAAATAGCAAAGTTGAGCACGTTAGAGATGAGAGAATTGAGACTGGGAGAGTCCAGAGTAGAGGGACGAACAAACAAGGAGGGATGGCTAAGAACAAGGATGCTCAGTACTCACCTTGCAATGATTCCTTTTGCTGTGATAGAAACTCCCTACCCATTTCCCCAAGCTTCACTTTGGTTGTTCTCTCCACACAGGTTGGGGGTGAATGCTTGCTATTGAAGTAGAAGGTAGGAGAGTTCATGTTTGATTCAACACCGTATAAAACATTGTTTTTCCTTGAGCTGAATTACAAGCTAAGTAGGGTGAGGTTACAATGTGTTTTCATTCAGAATTCTCTAAGGAGGCTAAAGAGGAGCTGAGCAAGCACACACCCTGCATACTCTGGATGAAACTTGCTTCAAGTAGCTATGATGAACGATACTCAGAGATGTTTACAATGGGCAGAGTACAGAGCATATCTAAATGAAGAGAAAAATCAGTTGTAAATCCTGCTTTTAGGGAGTGGGTAAAATGTTCTAATTTGTAGCATAAGTTGACAAACTTTCTGTAAAAGGTGAGAAAGTCGTTTAGCTGTGTGGAATCCATGTCTTTGTTGCGGCTACTCCTGTTTGCTCTGTAATCAGAAGCAGCTATATGAAATAAGCAGACAGATGACCATGGTGTGTGTCTATACATTTTTATTTATGGAAACCTAAATCTAAATTTCACGTACTTACCACATGTAATGAAATAGCACTCTTGGGTTGATGACTTTCAACAATTTAAGAATGAAAACCCCATTCTCAACTCACAGGATGACAAAACTGGTAGTGGGCCAGATTTGGATCCTGAACCTCAGTAGGTGACCTCTAACTTAGAGACTCTAAATTTCTTGCTTATATGTTTTAGGAATGAATGTTCTAATCTTTTCAAAAACAAATGGGGGAGGGGTGGGGGAGGGGCTGGAGAGATGGTCCAGTGGTTAAGAACATTTGCTGCTCTTGTGGAGGACAAGGGCTTACTTCTCAACACCCATACTGGGCAGCTCACCATTCCTATAACTCCAATTCCAGAGTATCTGATGCCCAGTTCTAGTCTCCACAGGTACCTGCACATACACATGGTACACATATATACACTCAAGCGCATGTACATAAATATAAATCTTTTGAAAAATATACATTCTACTCTAGGAATTCCATACATCATTTTGTATTTGTGAGAAAGGCTTCCCTGTTTTGAAAAACATTTGAGAACTTATGATAGTGATTTTAGACATCACCAAAAGCTTCTATTTTTCTCGAATTACTATTGGAATGTGGACATTTACACCAGAGCTATCAACTGTGACTCAAAAACAGAGAGAGAGAATATACTGTGCTCTGTAGAGTATAAGTGACCCAAGCATTTGTGGGCTCTTTTGCTCTGACTCTGGAGATTGTTCCAATGTATACCCGGCTACATCTTTGCCAGTGCTGGAGGCTTTAAATGCATCTACATTAAACATGTACAGCGTCCCTGAGCTTGGTATCTGGTCAATATGTAAATTTGGAACATTCTAAAGAATATTTTGGTTTCAGACTGCAAATGCAATTTCTTACAGAAATTCTTGAAGCTCGAAGCTTTACTTGCCGGGGGAAGAAATTCATAATTCACTATTCCCTGTTAGCTTTTCTAAAGCCCAGAAAAGCTTGAGTCTATTCATATGCTTGTAATCTCAAACTTTTATTTTGCATTTTCCCCACCAGAGGTAATTTAGCTTCAAAATCTCATTAACCAGTTTCATAAAGATACCACAATATACTGAAGGGATTATCGCAAACATTTTTAAAACCAGTCTGATAACTCATTTTATGTTGATTATGTTCCTGACTCACCATGGTTACAACACATTCTGTGCTAAATTTGTCCAAAAGGCCTAGAGAAAACATGAGGAAAGTTAGAAAAAGATAATGGTACCAAGAAAATGAAAATGCACTTCAGTAAACTTATGGAAAAGAGGCCTGGGTGTTTTCACTTCAAATGATTGCAGATATAGTGGGTCCCTCAGTAAACCAAATACAGCATGATTAATGAACCAGTTTCCTCCCACGGTATAGAAATATGACTTACTTTCTCATTGTTAGATTGGATTGTGTTTAGAGAACATAGGGATTTCTTGTAATTTTAGGGATTTTTGCTATTGAGTGGATTTTATTCTTTCTGTTACATAAAACATGAAATTTACATTATACTTAAAAATAACAGAAATATAAAGAAAACTTGATGACAGGAAGGAAACGATTATCTTTGGCTTATTGGAAGTGCCTTTTCTTCTGTATTCCTGTGGTCTATGGTTGTCCCTCACATAATCACAGCCCCAATATTGCAAGAATGCTCTGCCTCATTGCTCAGCATTGTATCTTCTGGTCTAGGGACACAGGCTAAACACTGGAAGTAGATCCTAACTAGAAAGCCTGATATCCTGATAATGATTTTCAAGTCATTACAAAAGTATCTTTCCAACCACAGTCAGAGCTACCAGAAGCATAAACAAGAAAACAAAAAGTTTAGACCCAAGCTGAGTGGTAGAACAGTAATGATTCCTGTCAGTTCTCTTTTGAAAATCTAATTAAGATGTTGGGTAAGTAAGGAAATTTATAGTTTAGGAGACTGAATGCTTTCATTTTCTTCAAGTCTTCAAGTACTTCTCAAGTAGTTCACAGTTCTAGCCAGAACCTGTGTGCTGGAGTTAATACAATAATTGAAAGGGAAAACATGAATGATCAAAGAAAAAGTTTCATCTTGGCTCCTGTGATGGAGAGTTGACAAGGTCCTCCCAACAGAGAGAGAGAGAGAGAGAGAGAGAGAGAGAGAGAGAGAGAGAGAGAGAATGCAGAGTTCTCCAGGGACTCAAATTTGCTTAGCTGAAGAGGATGAAAATTAGTTTTCAATTTTTAGTCTTCCAAGCAGATTACAAAACAGCTTTGGGAGTTGTTTGCATTTATGTACTCAGTAAGTTAGAATTAATTTAAATTGGTTATAATTAGGTTTTAGAGGTTGTTAAGAGTTAAACACACAATGCTTTTGGTAGCATTTTGAGATTCTAGTAATACAACCATTCCCACTATGAGCCATCATGAGAAAAATAATTTTCATTTGAAGTCTAATAATTATTTTAGAAAATTTCCTTAGGTTGTGTTTATTCATAAAGATAAGAGTCACTAAATTCAAATTCATGGGTCATATCTAGCTAGCCACCTGTTTCTATAAGGCCTTTGACAGTAGGACAGTCTTTAGTCAGGTGCTTTCCTTTCCAGGTCTTTCCTGTCATTCAAGTACTTGGAGAGCTGAGGCAGGAGGAATGTGAGTTAAAGGACAGCCTGAGCTATATATAGTTAGACACTGACTCAAAAATATTTCTTTTAATCTTTAATGTCTGAAAGTAATCAAAGGAAAAAGAACCCTCTCTTAAAAAATTACCATATGAACTTCTATGAAATTAAAGATTCAATGTTAATGCTAAAGCTTGTAGAAACATGGAGTGTTCATTAATGCATTGCTTGCTTTTGCTCTCCAATTGATGCACTGGTTAGATGAGAGATGAAAAGCCCATAAAACTTAAAATATTTATCTAGGTGTGGTGACCCATGCCTTTAATCCCAGCACCCAAGAGACAGAGGCAGGTGGATCTCTGTGAAACAGAGGTCTGCCTGGTCTACATAGTGAGTTCCAGATCAGCTGGGGCTACAGGAAGATCCTGTCTCAAAAAGACAAAACAAACAAGCAAGCAAAGACCTTAAAATATTTATTATTTAGGTCTTTACATAAAAATACTTGTTCCTGCTCCAAGATAACCTAGTCCACAAACTGTGTGTGATCTGTTAGGAAAAGATAAGCTTTAAAAAGCCTAACTACTAACTAATACCATATAGAAATAAGGGGCTGGAGAGAGGTCTTGGTGGTTAAGAGCATAGGCTATTCTTGTAGAAGACCTGGGCTCAAATCCCAGCACCCACATGGCAGCTAACAACCATCTGTAACTCCAGTTCCAAGGGATCTGACACCCTCTTCTGACTTCTGTGGGTATTATATGACATAGGTGCACTTACATACATACAGGCATAACACTTATGCACAAAATAAATAAATGAATCACTGGCAAATCTGTCTTTTTGAGCTTTAAATACCTGATCAGGAAGATTAGAATTAGTGAAGAAAATTAAACAGTGAAAGACAACATGCATTATATTGTAAAGGTTACATGAAGAGTTTATTTCTTGTATATCATAAGACGAGGTAGTTTGAGCTATGGGGTTTCACCTTTCTTTAGCAGAACTTGTGATGGCCCATAAACAAGTCATAGCTCAGGCTACTTTATGAGTTGCAAATGAAACAAGTGGTAAGAAATAGGATGTTTTTACTGTGCCCATCCATTAAGAATATATAGTGAATGGTTACAAATTTTGACTGTGTTCCATCAGCAACAAGACATAACAATTTTCCTGTAAGTTTTTTTTTTAATTTCAGGTATAATTTAGATACTATATAACATACTCAATCTACAGGTTTTGTTATGTGTATATAGATACATAGTGATCATCAAAAATTAATTTTAAAAGATCTTCCTAACCTCATAAGAAAATATTTTACTCATTACTATTCTCTATTCCTTTCATGTCCACAACCCTAATTAATCACTTAGGTACATTTTATCTATATATATTTTTCTATTTTGGTTATTTCATATAATTTGTATCATATTTCATTTCAACTTATTACCATTTTCCCTTATCATTAGGTATGGGGTGCACAGGGATCTTGGGGCGCCAGCTGCTAGTGTGGCGCCGGTCCCCTGTGTGCACCTGGAAGGTGGCGGGTCCCGCGGCATGACTGCTCTGTGTTGCTGGCGGGCCCCTGCTTCTCTGCTGCTTCTCCGCTGTGGGTCCCTCTGCTACCAGGGCTGGCCCAGTTGAGTTCTGCCTTAATTTCACCCGTGCACTTCCTCCAGATGCGAAATCCACCGGCCGCTGGATCACGCGGGAAGGTGCGGGGCATCTAAAGCTGGGTTTCCGTGAGTAGATGACGGAAGGATAGCGCCCCCTGGGGAGACTGGATCGTAGGCAGTAAGACACAGGACTCAGCTCTGATCTCAGTGATACAGCTACTTTATTCTCCTGACTCTTCTTGGCTCCAAGTCTTGGTGATCCAGCTCCAATTATTGAGGGAAAACCAGGACACTTTATACTGTGGGGGTAGTGGTAAAAAGCTTTAGCTGATAGGTACTTT
>NW_008356318.1:2106825-2108436 GCF_000622305.1 Nannospalax galili
TCTTAAAAATAGTGAGTAAGCAATAATACACAGTATTACCAGGGGGCAACAAGGGATAGGAGCCATGTAAACAAGGGATTGCCAAGCCAACCTAATTGTTTGGTTTAAGCCAATCTTAAAATAGATTACAAAGTTTTTTGAGAGTGTTAACATTGGTTTCAACAACATTTGATTCATTTACAAAGAAACAGCATCTTTTCCCAATATCATATACCCTTTTCATGTTCATTAAGTCCAATGTTCTTTTGTTGTGAAGCACAACTCTGACGAGAGAGTTCATTTTTTGTTGGAGAGATTCCAGGCTTCCGTCGCAGATGTTATTGTTTAGTTCAGCTTGTCTCAGTCAAAGCGGGATCAGGTGTAGCTTGCAGCAGTTGTCGCCATAACAACATCTCCAGCATCCAGGGAGAGTGTAAGTTCCATCTCTACAGCAGGGGGAAGAAGATCTTCCTCTGCTGGCAGCTGTGTAGGAGAAAGGCGGTTTCTTACTAGTACACAAAAGGTGGACAAAGAGAGATTAACACAGTTTTGGGTTTTTCCTTTGCACTATATGAAGAGAAGGGGCGATGCATGCTGTGCTGGAGAGAGTAGTTAGTGAGGCATCTGTAATGAATAGGCTTGCTGCTGAAAATGCAACTGAATAGTTAGCCAGTTGTTTGAATCCACTTAGATGAGAGTCAGTGAAATCTTTTTCTGTTCCTGGGTAGAGAAGGGTGGTAACTGGTACTGCTGTCAGTAGAAATCTATTGCTGGATGCACAAAAGAAAGCAATTAGACATTGGGGTATGTGGTGAAGGGAAGAAAGGTAAACTTGTTCCAGGACATAGTCGATCTTATTTGGTCCTCTGTCTTTCCTGTAAAATGACATGGTAAATTAGCACAGACCTGGCTGCAGATGTAAGCTGTTGAGAGACATGAAAGTTAGCTGTAGGGTACCTAGAAAATACACCTGAGTTATTACTTTAATGTTCCATCGATTGTCCCATGGATCTGATTCTTTCCTTGAAAAATATAATCTCTAGAACATGGTATTAGGGAGAGTGGGGGCTGTCTGGAGCATTGGTGCTAAGCAGGGTAAAGACAGCCATGAGAATGACAGAAAAGGGAGCTCCAGGGGGACATCTGTGGCGTACAGTTTCCACTAGGTCATAGATCTCTCTCCACGTGATCCGGTGTGGCTTTGGGTGAAGTCTCTGCCTCTTTTTTTTCTTTGTCTCTGTCAGGGTCATGCAAGCCATTTTCTTCGTGGGGGGAGGTATCGGACATTTCTAGCTGGAATCCAGATAGGCTTTGGTTGGTCCTGTGGAAAAACACAAGCAAATCCTCTCCCTGTGGTCAACAAGGGAGCTGGTCTTTCCAGAGTCCATCAAAGGGGGTCTCTCCATTTAACCATGATGGGTGGTACTGGGTGTGTTTGAGCCCAGTGTTGGGTGATGGGAGGAGCATCTGTCCCTCTATGTACATCTATTTTAATAAAGGAACGGCCTAGCCATGGGAGTAAATTAACAGCATAAATGCTGTCAGAATAAAGGTTGAAGGGTTTATTGATTTTATCAAGAGCCATATAGATAGCAAAGAGCTCTTAAAACTGTGGGGATTTATCAGATAGAG
>NW_008356318.1:2112453-2113096 GCF_000622305.1 Nannospalax galili
CTTTTAGCTTGCATTAGGCACTCATCTCTAAATAAGGCTTTCCATTGTACAAATAATGGGCTGGGGAGGGTAGATCTACAGATATCCCTCCAGTCCTGGGGGGTAAGCAGATTAGTATTAAATGTTTTTAGTATAGATTTTGTCCATGGAGCATGAATTCCATCCTCATGGACAGCCTGGCGCAATTCTTTAAGTTCCGCTGCTGGGAGCAGGTACCAGGCTAGTGGGCATTGCCTTGTTATTTGTAAGTTAACAGGAAAAGCCTCTACCGGTGGGGTTTGGGGGTCCTGAGGCCATTGAGGCTGGAAATTTTGAGGCTGGCAACTCTCATTATCTCTAAGGTTATACAACTGCTCTGTGGCTGTAGGGCGTGGCACCACAGGCGGTGGCAGCAGCAAAGGTGAAGGGGGCAGGGAATTTATCTGAGGATCTTTGGGAGCTTTTGAAATCTGGGCGTTAGTATCTGGGCTTGTTGAATCAGCAAGAGGGGGGTAAGAGTTAATTTTGTTGATGGGTGGGTTTTGTCTGACTTGGTCAAATTCTATTTTTGGAGCTGTTGAATCTGCTACTGGGCAGTCTGCAGGGTTTTTTTTATCGCTTAAAACCTCTCTTTTATTATTTTCTGGTGCTTGTAAACTTTCCT
>NW_008356318.1:2114044-2122911 GCF_000622305.1 Nannospalax galili
AAGAGATACTCACGAATCCTGCATTTCACGGAGTGCCAGCTGCTCACTGGCACGAAGTTCAGAGGCTCTCACATTGGCCGCCAGATATGGGGTGCGCAGGGATCTCGGGGCGCCAGCTGCTAGCGTGGTGCCGGTCCCCTGCGTGCACCTGGAAGGCGGCGGGTCCCGTGGCGCATCTGCTCTGTGTTGCTGGCAGGCCTCTGCTTCTCCACTGCTTCTCCGCTGTGGGTCCCTCTGCTACCGGGGCTGGCCCAGTCGAGTTCCGCCCTAATTTCACCCGTGCATTTCCTCGAGATGCGAAATCCACCGGCCGCTGGATCACGCGGGAAGGTGCGGGACGGCTAAAGCTGGGTTTCCGTGAGTCGATGATGGAAGGATAGCGCCCCCCGGGGAGACTGGATCATAGGCAGTAAGACACAGGACTCAGCTCTGATCTCAGTGATAAAGCTACTTTATTCTTTATTTACATATGGAAGTGGGCTCCTGCCAGGCTGCCAGACTGCCTGAGAATCACACAGGAAAACCTGGCATTTCCAGAGCCGGAGGCCATGTTTCTGTGACGGCTACTTCAAAAGACGAGTCAGGAAGATGCCAGGAAAGCACCCTGTTGATAAAAGGAGTCTCTGCATTTGAAGCCAAGCCCATGGGCTATCTGGTCATGAAGAGACTACTACTTTACACAACAAGGGTCCCCAACAATTAGGTCTTCAGGATTCATCAGTGTTGTAGCATGTATTTATACTCTCCTTCTTCTGTGGCTGTATAGTTCATCACAGGAACATGCCACCTTTTCTGTCTTCTTTCACTAATGGATAGACATTTGTCTGTCTTCACCTTTTGGCTGTTATAAATAGTGCTGTAATAGTTACACAAGATACAAGAAACAAAACAATGCATGCCACCTGAAACAATCAGACCACAAAAGAAGATGGTAACAGGAAGAAAGAAACAAAGAAAAAGTCATAAGGCAAAAGATAAAAGGAAAATAGTTAAGTCTTTACTTAGCAATAATCACTTTAATGAAAATGGACTAAAGTTTTCAACAAAAGGCATAAATTTCAAGATGATACTGCCCTGGAAGCTTCATCTCTAATGTCTAGGTTTCATAGTTCCAGAAGGCACTGTCAGTCACTGGAAGAGAAAAAGAAATCAGCACTCGTACCCAGTTGTGAACCCTATAAGCTACAAGAACCACTGGCCTAGCAAGATATGCCCATTGGTACAGTAGTGGCTTGGATGTTATGGAAATAACCAGATACTTTTTGACTGCATTTAAGGCTCAGTCCACCTGATGGATCCCTAACCTGATACCATCCTCAGGGTCAAGAACCTATAGCTGAATAGGTCACAGATCAAGGGAGAATTGACTATTATTCTGCTAAATGGACATGGTATTAAACTGATATCTAATGACTCGTTATATCCATAGATAGTGCGACTCTCAAGCCTCATCAGTGAAGCTTAGTTTTGCACTAGTTAGTGATTAACACAGAGACCCACAACCAGATAAGGTGCAGAGACTGTAAAGTGCTCAGCCATAAATGAGGCATGTCTATCACAATCCTCCCCCAAAATCTCAGGGAGTGTTCTGGAAGAAGATATGGAAAGACTGTAAATGCCAGAGATGGTGGATGACTACAACAAAAGTGTTTTTCTGACACAACAGAGCAGTTACACAGACAAACTCATAGTGGTTGTGACAGCATGGAAAAGACCTGGTCAAGCTCAAGTCAGACAAAATCCCACCATGGACTGGGGAAGTAAGCACAAGCCCCACACTTACCTCAGAACTATTGGCATTTGATAGCTGCTGTGTTCTTTAAGGGTGTGACCCTGAGTGCATTGATGATGCTCCAGCAGATGGACCTATACCCAAGAATATTTGAGCAACAGAAATTGAGCTTGATGGGCTTTTGCTAAAAAAAAAAAAAAAAAAAAAAAAAGACAGAAAGTCGGGAGTGTGGGGAGATGAGGGTGGATCTGAGAGGAGATGGGGAGGGGTTTGAATATGATCAAAATATGTGAAATTCTCAAAGACTCAAGAATATTATTTTTAAAAATACATACATTGGCTGAAAGCCCTTTAAAAAATCAGATCCAATTCTTTGCTACTTACTAAGGTCTAAGGACACACACATGAACCTACAGGGAATGCATAAGCTGACAGTGAGCAGTTGAGGAAAGACTTTCTATGAAAACAGCAAACCAAACAAAAATGGGAAAGGCTATGTGTAAATGATACAAAAAAGACTATGTTAAAAAGGTCACAAGAGATGAAAATGTCATTATATAATGATTAAGAGGTCAATGTATTAAAAATATGTAATAATTACACATACACATCCTATGTTAAGATACCTAAAATGTGAAGCAAATATTAACAGAATGAAAGGGATAAATAAACAGCAATACAATAACAGTGAGCAGTTTCAATATCCCAGCTTCAATAATGCATGTATCACCCTGACAGAAAATCAATAAAAAGAAACAGGACTTGACAGGCACAATAGACATGAGATGTACACATATTTCAACATTCACAAATAAAAAAATGTGATGTATCACATTAAGACACTTAATCATCTCAACCCAAAGAAGCAGTTGAAAAATTATTTTCTAATTTTAAAAAAACTCTCAATAAACTAGAGAAAGAAAAAGTTGTACTTCAAACAGTAAGGGCATGTCAGCCGATAGCTAACACCATCATCAATGGAAGCAAGCTGATCAGAAAGAAAGCCGGAGTACTCACTTGCTAACTATGCTAAAACATAGACATGAAGTTCTAGCCATTGTAGTATGCAAGATCAAGAGAAAAATGCATCCAAATAGGAAGGAGGAAAAATATGTTATGTTTTAAGTGACATGACCTTACAAATAGAAAACTCAAAAGAGCTCCGTTAAAGGAACTGTTATAGCCAATAAACAAATTCAGTAAAATAGCATAGTGCTAATTCAACATGTCAGTTGCTTTTTGATTCACTCTTGATGAAGGAAATTAGTTAAAATTGCCATGCTATCTACAGCAATATAAAGTTCTAGTAACATTTTTCACAGAAGTAGAAAAATCAATCCTAAAACTCATATAAAGTCACAAAAGAAAAAACATATTTAACCATAGGTTCTTGACCCTGCATAGACAAAATGTTCTTAAACATGAAGAAAGTAGAAGTATCACACTTCTTAATTTCAAATTATACTACAAAACTATCATAATAAAAATAGTATGTAGGCTGTCACAAAGTAGGCACATGGGCCAATGGAGCAGAATGGAAAACCAGAAATCCTCAGATGAACAGAGAAGTGATTTTTACATAGGAGGCAAGAATAGAAAGAATAATCTTCAAAATATGGTGTTGGGAAAACTGTATATTCACAAAATATAGAGTACAAAAGAAGTGTAACTGGACCCACACCTAATACTATATATACAAACTAAATTGAGATGATTAAAGATGCTTCATTCAAGTCTTGAAGCAAGAAAACTCCTAAAAAATATATATAGCTGAGCAAGTTCCTTGACACTTTTCTTGGTAATGAGATTGTTGACATTTGACCCTCAAATCTAAGACAACAGATGCAAAAATAAACAAGATGGATTACATCAAACTAAAAAGTTTCTATAAAGAAAAGAAAACAAGAGTGAAGAGAAATCTTATAGAGTGAGGGAAAATATTTGTAAATGATGCATCTAGTAAAGGACTAATATTCAGACCATAGAAAGAACTAAAAACAACCCAATAGCAAAAAAAAAAAAAAAAACCCAATTTTAAAAAATAAAAACAGGCAAAGGACCAAAAGAGGCACTTCTCAAAGGAAGACACATGAGTAACCAACATATATATAAAAATGGTCATCACTGGTCAATAGTTACATACAAATTAAAACCACAAGGATGTATTGCTTCGTACCTTTTAGAATGACTATGTTCAAAAAGAAGGAAGATGTGAGTTATTGTTCTAATTACTGTAGTCATTATAGAAAACAATGTGGAAGTTTCATAACAAATTGAAATAGAGTTACCATATGAATCATCAATCCCTGTGCTGAGCACAAGCCCAAAGAAACTGAATCAATATGTAGATAAGATATTTATACCCCTGTGTCTACTGCAGCACTAGTTATAATAGCCAATATAAGGAAGCAATTTAAGTATTTATATGAACTACAAAATATGATGTGTATGTGCACACATGCACAGTGGAATATTATACTGCCTTAAAATGGTGAAATCCTGTCATTTGGAACAATATGAATGAACCTGGAGAATATTATACTAAATAAAATAGGCCAGTGCTGGAAGATGAATACCACATGATTTCATTTATATAAGAGTATATATAACTGAACTCATAGGAGTAGAAGAATAATTATCAGCAGCTGGGGGTGATGGGGAAATAGCAAGTGCTGTTCACAGGATACACAGTTTCAGTTAGAAGAATAGATGTTAGAAATCTTCTGTAAAGAATGGTGAGTGTAATTATTAATGACAGAGTGTATATTTCAAAATTCCATTAAAATGTATATTTTAAATTTTTCAGCACAAAAGAATAAAGGTGATGGATGTATTAGCATGATTCAATCATCCTATATTGTAAATACACACCAAAAAAATCAATTTAGTCTTACCATTAAAATGAAATTTAGTCTATTACCGATGAGAGAAAAAAATCTTAATCCATACAATTGTACACACGTCCCTACCAAACTCTTACTATATATAAGTAAAAATTTTCTTGGCTTAAATATCCTCAAATAGTAGAAATTTAGAAAAGAAAAATCCCTGGTGTGGTGACACACACCTTTAATCCCAGCACTCAGAATGCAGAGGCAGGCATATATCTGTGAGTTGGAGGCCAGCCTGGTCTACAGAGTGAGTTCTGGGCCAGCTGTTTCAAAAAGACAAAAAACAGAAACAAAAACAAAACTAATTTTTTACAAGGTTAGAATAAAAAGAAATCTATTTTCTAAGAAGCAATTTAGTATGTCATTAGTTGTGGATGTCACTGATTTTATTATCAACTTTAGAGTCTTATGCATATTTACCTTTATTAATTTTATATGTATTTGTTTTAGTAGTAGCATCATTAACAATAGAGAGGCATACTCAGAGTATAATAACTCAAAATTATTTCATAACTAGTATGTAATAGGAGTGTGCATGTGTGTGTATGTATGCTTTGAGCTGATTTACTAATCAAGGAAGCACAAGGAAAAGTCAATACCAGTCTTAATATGCCAAGAAAAGATATGGGCACCTCTTATCTTTGTTGTACAGTAGTTTAGTAATGTGTTTAGCCATAGAAGTTACTCTACATAATCCTGCAGTTATAAGACACATTTTAAAATGAAGTACCATGTCTTTCAAATAATAGAGAAGAACAAAATGTAGGTGTTGAGTGTGTGGCACCTTTTCATTCACAGCACATGGAGGACAGCAACTAGCACAACAGTGTCTAAGGTTTCACCAT
Source organism: Nannospalax galili (assembly GCF_000622305.1). NCBI lineage: Eukaryota > Metazoa > Chordata > Mammalia > Rodentia > Spalacidae > Nannospalax > Nannospalax galili. The sequence continues at coordinate 2,119,513 of NW_008356318.1, forward strand.
GTCTGCCCATAATAGTTTTCAAGTGTCATGGCCAAAAATAAAGACACCTACACACATTTAGAATGGAACAAAGTTTTACTCAAGGAGAGGAGCCAGAACAAAATCAATTTCAGTACTTGTCATAGTCATGGTCAGTGAAACTTGCCCAGCAGCCATCATGGGGAGATGATCTCCACTCAGCTCTCTTTTTCTAGAGGAGATAAAGCCATGTGGCCAGAAGGCCAGGTGCCATATGACACACATTTAAGCAAAACAAAGGAGTATGTATCACATCTGGAACAACTGCAGATACTCCCTCACCAAGTAACAAGTCTAACCCAGCTTGTAAGTACTCCTTTTTCCCTTGTAAGGGACTATTCCAGGTCAAAGTGAAGCTTTGTGTGTGTGTGGAGGCGGGGGGAGGGGGCAGACTCATTTGATCAACTTTCCTAACACCAGTCCTCTTCCCCAACCTTATGATTAATATCCCCCTGAAGGATGGAGAAATGGAAAGTTAGTGATTTGCCAATCACTGGACCTAAAAGAAAATATTGCGGTGTCCTGGTGCTTTCTCCCGATCAACCAGATTCATCCATCGCCTACTTTATCTATCAGATCCAGATCATGCCAAAACCCGGTTCTTACTTCCAGGGATCTCTCCAACACCACTAATTTGGTTTCCAGTTTTTCTAGCCATTTGCCTTCAAGGTGCAAAGGGAGATGACATTTTGTGATGACTAGACCTGTGAAGCACATGGAAATTTGCTGTACTCCAGGCCAAAACCCTACAAGAGACAAGCTACTACCAACACATAGTTACAACAATGAGAGGCTCTTCTGGCTAAGACAGTTTCATGGGATCCCAACCTGCCAGGGGCCACCGCCCCTCCTCCTCCTCCCCCACCTCAGGTTTTGATCCTACCATAGCCAATGAAATGCCTCTGATTAGGACCCAGCCCCAACCCCCTCCTGCTTCCCAGCCTGAGGCACAGCCAAGTCCTCCCCATGCTCTCCCCTTGCTATACTCTCTCTTGCCTTCCATTCCAGGGCCCAACCCTGCTCCCCTCCTTTCTCTAACTTGAACTCCCTCTCCATGCCACGATCTTCCCCCTCCCCTCTCCACCCAGCTCTAAGTCCATCACCTGCTCTCCTTCCACTGACTCTCCTCTACTTGAAGAAATCCAAAACACCTCCTTGCCAAATATTCCCTAGTCTCCCCTATTCTGACTTCTAGCTCAAATAACACATTTATCCTGCCTGTATCTACTTCTACTCAGATTCCAGACCCTGCCTCTGATACCCCTGCCCCTGCATCCCCTCACAGACAGGACACCCTTCCCATCTCTCCCACTCTGGCTTCCTCCTGGGACTCCACTTCTCTCAACCCCTCTCCTATGTCAAGCCATACTTGCTCCCACACCCAGTCTCAACACCCTGCCCATGGTATCTTTCCCCTCCAGGAGGTGGCAGGTATGGATGGGATGGCCAAGGTCAATGTCCTTTTCTCTCTTGGAGCTCTATCTCACCTCAAATGCAAAATAGGCTCTTTTTCTACCAATCCTACACACTTCATACAAGATTTTAAATACATCACCCGCACCTATGATCTAACCTGAAATGTCCTGCCCCATGTGTTTTGAGATAGCCCTCACCACTTTGGACAAGCCCAGCCAGGGACTTAACTTCCCTAGACCTTAACCCCTCCACCATCCTACAATATGTAGATAACCTACTTCTTTGCTCTCCATCTCTCTCAGTCTTCAAGGCCCACACAATCAAATGCCTTAATTTTCTGGGGGACAAGGGATATAGGATATCTTCAGCTAAGGCTCACCTTTCTCTCCCTCAAGTCAAGTACTTGGGACTCCTTCTCACACCTACATCCCATCATTTCCCCCAACAATGATAGAGGAAATTCTGTCTTTCCTAGACATTGCAGGGTACCTGCATACCTGGATTCCTAATTTTGCCCTCTTGACAAAGCCTCTCTATGGAGCCTCTAAAGGAAACTCCTCTGAGCCTGTTGACCCTTTAGGGCCTGTTACAAAAGCATTCCACACGATTCAGGAAACACTCTTAAAGGCACCAGCTCTGGCTCTCCCCAACCTGGAATGTCCATTTCTTATCTACAAACTGAGAATAAGGGCCAGGCATTAGGGGTTTTGGGACACTACCACTCTCCTGGCTCAAGAGGGACTTAAGCTCACTTTAGGTCAGCCCGTCTCTGTCCTTTCCCTCCACCAGTTTAAGTAACCCACAAATCTCTTGCCAATCTAGCTCCCTCTAAACTACAACTCTTCCATGTCACGTTTATTGAAAAACCCTCGTTCACCCTTGATTCCTGCCCTCCTCTCAATCCAGCTTCCCACCTCCCTTCCAGTGAACAGCTCACTCACTCACTCATGCTTGGAAACACTTCAAGAACTCTCCTACCAGGATCCCCTAATACCCCAGATCCCCTACCAAACCCAACCCTGACTTGGTTTATGGATAGAAGTTTAACTCTCACCCCAACAGTGTCCCACAGGCCATAGTATCTCTCACAGATGTCATTGAGTCAGGACCCCTACCACTTGGAACCACGTCACAAAAAGCCAAACTTGTGACACTTACCAGGGCCCTAATTTTAGCCAAGGATGACCTCTTACTCCAGAATCTCTCCCCTTACATGACTATTTATCTGCCTTCACCCTTCTAAGGAAACTACTCAGGGAAGATGCTGACCGGATTATTCCCCAGGCTTCTAAAGGCCAAATTGACCACCCACTTCAACCTGGAGATCACGCCTACCTATAGATTCACACACAACAGAAAGGAGTGCAGGAAACCCTCCAGTCGTGTTGGACCTCACCTGGTGATCCTATCTACCCTGAACGCAGCCACGCTCTTGGGAAAACCTGGTTGGATTCATCTCTCCAAATTAAAACCAGCCAAGGAACACAGCAAGTACCAGGCCACCAGTATCGGGTCTCTTAAATTAAAAATCTCGAGGACGCCTCCCTTAACACCAATCCAAGAATGAGTTTTCTACTGACCCTATGTCTAATCTTCCCTCTGAACCCGACCTCAGTCATTCCCTACTACACCTACCCACCGTGTTTCTATAAATTTAAAATGAGACAAAGATAATATATAGATAATCTTAAAATTTCTAAGGTCATAGCTTAGTCAACTAGTCTAAGGATGTCTAGCCAAGGTTTATTTAAGGATGTTGCCCAAGCTCTATCTACATAGCACATGGTAATTAATGTACCAGACTGGTGGAACTAACCGTGTTGGGTGTTTAATAGCCAGACTCTAAGGCCTATATTAATTTGGTCAGAGGGACTTAAAGGTCAAACAAGTTCCAGGGGCTATGGAGGTCAACTAAGTTCCAGGGGACTATGGAGCATCTCTCAAAATGTCCTGTAACTGTGATGA
>NW_008356318.1:2127086-2132688 GCF_000622305.1 Nannospalax galili
TCTTTGGAAGGTTGGAAAGAAAGAAATTTTGCCATCTAGATCCAGATAAATATAAAATTATACTTATTTTTAATTTTTCATTTTTAAAATAATATTTTAATTCATTGAGCATTCCAGAAAATGTATTTTGATCACATTCACCACTCACCTCCCATCTCTTTCCAGATCGACCCTCATCTCCTTACTCATTCAATGCCATGTCCTGTTCTTTTTTTGAGCCTATCCAGTTCAATTCATGTTGCCTAAATACTCTTTGGTGTGGGTTCACCTCACACCCCAGAAGTGTGGTGAACCTACCCATGCTTACACCCTTAAGGAAACTGAAACTCAGGGCTAGAGATATGGCTCAGCGGTTAAGAGCACGGACTCCTCTTGCAGAGGCCCTGGGTTCAATTCCCAGCACCCACATGGCGGCTATGAACTGTCCTTCACTCTAGCTCCAGGGGAATCTGAAGCCCTCTTCCAACCTCTGTGGCATTGCACTACATGGCTGCACTCACATACATGCAGGCAATACACTCATACCACTCATGCTTGGAAACACTTCAAGAACTCTCCTACCAGGATCCCCTAATACCCCAGATCCCCTACCAAACCCAACCCTGACTTGGTTTATGGATAGAAGTTTAACTCTCACCCCAACGGGGTCCCACAGGCCATAGTATCTCTCACAGATGTCATTGAGTCAGGACCCCTACCACCTGAAACCACGTCACAAAAAGCCAAACTTGTGACACTCACCAGGGCCCTAATTTTAGCCAAGGATGACCTCTTCCTCCAGCATCCCTCCCCTCTACACGACTATTTACCTGCCTTTACCCTTCTAAGGAAACTACTCAGAGAACATGCTGACTGGATTATTCCCCAGGCTTGTAAAGCCCAAATTGACCACACACTTCAACCTGGAGATCATGCCTATCTGTGGGTTCACACCCAACAGAAAGGAGTGAAGGAAACCCTCTAGCCATGTTGGTCCTCACCTGGTGATCCTGTCTACCCCCGACTGCAGCCAAGCTCTTGGAACAACCTGGTTGGATTCACCTCTCCAAATTAAAACTGGCCAAGGAACACAGCAAGTACCAGGCCATCACTGGGTCTCTTAAATTAAAAATCTTGAGGTCACCTCAGCCTTTCCCCACTACACCTACCTACTGTGTTTCTATAAATTTGAAATGAGACAAAGATAAAATATAGATAATCTTATAATTTCTAAGGTCATAGCTTAGTAAACTAGTCTAAGGATGTCTAGTCAAGGCTTATTTAAGGATGTTTCTCAAGCTCTATCTACATAGCACATGATAATTAAAAAGCACCAAATTGGTGTAACTAACCTTGTTGAATGTTTAATAGCCAGACTCTAAGGCCTATATTAATCTGGTCAGAGGGACTTAAAGGGACAAATTTTTGTTCCTTGCCCTCCAAAGTCAAACAAGTTCCAGGGGCTATGGAGCATCTCTCGAAATGTCCTTTAAGTTTGGTGAGTCACCTGTCCTCTTGTTCAGGGAGGCCATGGAGACCCCAGGAGATGGACTTGAACCAGCATCCAGTCTGCAAAGAGGAGAGTCAACACAGAGGAAACATTTCCTCCATGCTTCCAAGCGAAGACCAGGTCAAGCAGGACATTAGACTTAGGTTCTTATGTTATTTAGACAATTATCTCTCATTGATGATTTTGTTCCTAATAAGACAACATTATTCAGATGTAAGACTTTAAATCTTGGTCTGCAATACTGTAGTGCCCACCTACAGCTAAGGGAGGCAACCCACTATTGTTCTAGACTAGAAAATTAAATGATAACTAAATTTATTTTCTTTCCCTAACTAGAGGCCTTTGAGAGGTAACTGAAACTGATTCTAGCCACTCCAACAGCTATCAAAATGCCTGAAAACAAATCCTGAGTCCATCACTCTTGAGTACAGCCTTGGTAGAAAAAAAAAAAAAAAGAGCTATTACCTGGTGCTAACCATTGCTCCTTGCCTTTTCAGATAATTTCAGGACCAAAATCCAAAAACTAATTCTTACTAATTTTAATCAGTTGTTACTTTCCTTCCCTCCACATGTATACAAGCACCTGTCAACCATTCAGGACCCTGTTGAGATGCATGAAGAGGGAACCCCGATGTCTGATCGACCCCTAATCCAGTCCCCCCCACGTCAACCTGTCCAGCAGGAACTAGCAAGACAAGACAACAATGGCACTCCCTATCCTATAACACAAAAACCTGGAATGTTAAGGTTCAGGTAGCCCCACCCCCTCACCAACAGGGCCTCAGGGACCTCGTAAGCCCTTGAGAAAAGGGAACCAAGTTAATATGCACCCTGCTCTTTGAAGCCAAGAGAAGGAGACTTTTCTCCATTGTTTGGCCAACACAGCAGGCTTCCCCTTTGATCTCTAAAGAGGGCAGGTCCTGCTCTCCTGCTTCCCCCTGCCTAACTTTAAAATATATATATCTTCCCACCTTCTGCACCCCCAGAATCCTCCCCCTATAAAAGACCTTAGCTCATGCCCCAGGGCAGATATTTTCCCTGCCTGGAAGGGAATCTGTCCCACGTGTTCCTTTGCTAATAAACTCTATTCTGATGGGGAAAAAAAAAATTGCAACACTTTAAAATCCATCTTGCATTAAAGTAATGTTTAAGAAAATTTTGTTTGTACAAGTATTTTTATTTCTTTTAAAATTATCTACTCTCTCAATTAAAAAAAAAAAAAGACTGAACATGGAAAGTATTGGAAGATAGAGGATCTCTCATTATTCAATTCCCCTGTACTCTAAAGAAGAGCACTTTTATGGGTTGAATTTTGTCACATTCTAATTCATATGTTAAAGATTTGATTCTAAGTACCACAAAATGTATTTTTAGAGGAGTGATTAAAATAAATAACGTCATATATGTGACTCGTAATACAAAATGACTGATGGTCTTAGAAGAGATTAATGCATAAATGTGCTCAGAGGAAAACCATAGGAAGACTCAGTAAGATGGTTAACTACAGCTCAAGAAGAGAGGATGTCAGAAGAAACCAATTTTTTCAACAACAGGATCTTAGACTTTTGGCCTTCAGTGATGTGAGGAATAGATTTCTGTTGCTTGAGTTGCCTAATATAGGATATTTGCATATAACTGACCTGGCAAAACAATGTGTGCTCTCTCCTGTGAAGTCACCTAGACCCTTAAGACACAGGAACATGGTCCCCTACCATCAATAGCTGTTGAAACAGTCATGCCTCTCAGGGGAGCATGCAAAACTGTCTCTTCAGACTGAGAAAATACCCTCTCAGTTCACTTCAGCCTTTTCAGATCAGTGGAGGCCTCTAATATGAGCATTCTGCAGTGAAGTCATCAGAGCAGAACATTTTCCCAAGTGGTAGGTGTTTAATAAAGGCTGTCAACAAAAAGAGAAAATTAGTATGTTGCTGGGTAGTAGAAATGGATGTTGGAAAACTAGTAAATAAAAGACTTTAGTCTTAGTTATTTTTCAAATGCTGTGATAAAACACCCTGTCAAAAGCAAAAGTTTTAATTTTGGCCCAAAGCCCAAGTTACATTCTATCATGCTGGGGAAGTTAAGGTGATAGGAGCTTGAACCAGCCAATGATGTAGTGTCTACAATTAGGAAGCAGAGAACAATGAATGAATGAATGAATGAATGAATGAATACTGTTGCTCAGCTCCCTTTCTCTACAAAGACAGTCCAGGATCTCAGCTAGGGAATTACTCCATCCACAATGGGCTGGTTTTCCCACCTCAATGCAATCAAGACAAGCCCCCACACCCACCCCACCCAAGGTATGTCAGGAGGCCCATCTCCCAGGAGATTCTGTCAAAGCAATTGTTTTAACTTACCAAATTGCCATTAGATTCTTTTTTTTAAATCAGAAATACTTTTGTTATTCCAAAGAGAGGAAAATTTTAACACATTTTCCCAGAAATGACTTGAAGCAGGTTACATAAAAATATATATACAATGAAGTTTAAGGGGGGAAAAATAGAAATAAGAAATCAAAGACCAAAGGATTTGCCAACATGGGGTTGCATTAGATTCTTCCATATTTATCAGATTATTGTCAGGTATTTCAAAGCATCACATAATAGTCATACTCAATTCCTAAAATGTGACCAAATTTTCATTTCCTTCTGAGAGCCAGATTCTTTTAAAGTTCACAGTTTTCCCTCAGTTGGTCTTTTTATTTTCCCAGACTACATGTTTTCAATGATTCATTAATGAAGGAAAACAGAGAATTGCACTACATGTATGCACTGAGTTGATGAGATCAGAAAAAGAAATCTGCCAAGCAGCCAAGGCAAGAATTAAGATCTGTGATTGATACGTTCCAGTTCGGGCTAGTAACAAAACTGCAGTAGGTTCTTTATCGCTCCCTGAAGGTCGTATCAGCAAATGTTTAATATGTGTGTGACTCATTCACTCTGATGGCTGCTGGTTTTGCTAGGAGTGAGTAAAGAACTCCTGATCACAAAAGCTACAATGAAAAGCTGAGTCATAATAGGTACCTAAGCATCTTGGTTACTGAGTTCCAAATCTAGTAAAATGTCTTGGCTAAGTTACCTGGTCCATAGAAACAGGGTATTGTCCTCTGGATACATAGAAAAAATAAGGGGTAGACTGAGATGATATGCCCATTAGGTCCAGTTACAGGGACTGGGAACAATCTACACTGTCATGTCCTTTCAGAAGATTTATTTTAAAAGGAGACAAAACCAACTGTTGCTTAATTTTGCTATTTTTAGCATTTGCATGCAGCATTTGCCTGGGTCTAACTTCAATGACATTGATATTCATTCCTCTGTTAACAAGAAATACATTCCTAATTCTTAGATGAAGTCCAGTAGACTAAGTTACAGAAAACATAGGTGGGCAATTTGGCTTCCAAGGAAGGCAGGGGTGCTATTCCAGCCAAAATAACTTCATACAGCACCAGGAGGAATCTGAATACATGCTGTCTCCTGGAATCTTTCAACCAGGCAATCTGCTATTCTATTTAGCCTGCTTCTGCTCATTGTGAAGGAAGGCAAGGTATAATTATGTTGACAAGGGTAGGTCATTATTTATCTGGTGGGTGTGGGACTCATTTCCTGGAGGGATAGTGAGCAGTAAAACTAGTAGTAACACTTCCTGGGGGACTTACTGATCTGCAAGGATAGTTCTACTTAAGTCAATAGGAAGATACCACTTATCAGGAACTGCCACTGAGACCCATCCCAAGAAAAAAACAAACAGGGCCCCACAGCCAGAAGCCTTTGGGCTCAGCAGGAGCAGGTAGAGGAAAGCTAGTGCTCCACCAAAAGCTGCTAACTTGGCCTCCTAAAGTCTGCCTATGACTTCCTTTCCTTCCTTGTATCCTTTGACCCCAAACTTGAGCTTTTTCTGAACTATCCCCACATCCATAACTATCTTTACCTTGGGCCTTATTTCAGGCTGTCATTTCTTATCTTTTCCTGAAGATATGATATAGCCTCCTTTTAAATTTTTAGGGAATTTCTCATTGGTTTGATTCTTCTTGTTGTTTTCTAGGGCTGGCTGATTATGCTTAGAATTTTTTTTTTTCTCTTTGGAAGTTTGGAAAGAAAGAAATTTTGCCAT
>NW_008356318.1:2133208-2147294 GCF_000622305.1 Nannospalax galili
CTGGAGAGATGGCTCAGTGGTTAAGAGCCCTGGCTGCTCTTGCAGAAGACCCGGGTTCGATTCCCAGCTTCCACATGGTGGCTAAAACTGTCTATAACTCCAGTTCCTTTTCTGACCTCCATGGGCATTGCACAACATAGGCACACTTACACACATACAGTCAATACACTCACAATAAAATAAAAATAATAAATAAAATATTTTTTTTAAAAAAGAAACTGAAACTCCCTTTCCCAGAAGCTATCAGTTGCCAATACCGTCTTAACTGAGAGTGGGACTTTGTGCCCACCCAACACCTCCATGCAGAGATTTTGGTTAGCTTGAGCTTGCACAGGTCTTGTGCATGCTGTCACAATGACTGTGGGTTCTTATGTGCAACTGCCCTGTTCTGTGAGGAAAACAATGTTTCATTGTAGTCATCCACCACCTCTGGCTTTTTCAGTCCTTCTGCCCTTTTCCATGACATCCCTGAGTCTTTGGGGGAGGAGTGTGGTATAGATATCTCATTGAGGGCTGAGTACTACACCTGTTCTCTGCACCTTGCTTGGCTGCTTGTGGGTCTCTGTGTTAATTGCCAACTACTGCAAAAATAAGCTCAGATGGGGACTGAGAGATGCACTAATCTTTGTATATAACAATAAACCATTAGGAGTTGGTTTAATACTATGTCCATTTAGCAAAATAGTAATAGTATATTTTCCCCTATAGTTTATGGAGTCACAATGGTGCCTGGTATGGGTTCCATCAGATAGAGTGCGTCTGGTTACTTCCATAACATTCTTGCCATTTTTGCACCAGTGGGCACATCTTACCAGGCCACTCATTATTGTAGTTAACAGGGTTCACAGATGGGTAAGAGCAATGATTATTTTTCTTCTCCAGTAACAGGTATAGCACCTTCCAGCACTTAGGGATGAAGCAGTCTCACCTTCATTTCTATATGACTAACTTTGGAACAGCCACATTTCCAGTGTCACTGGTCAATCATCTGGTCATAGAACCACCCCTAGGAAGCAGGTTCATCTTAAGTCATACTAAATAGATGGGTGGATTACCTAGTGAGTTAATGAGATAGTGAACTTTTCCTGACTGGAATCCTGCTTCCTAATGCAGAGCTTCTGGACCCAGCCACAGACATGTGGCTCTCTGTAACTCTCCCTGCTTTTCTAAATTCTTCAGAAAAAGGTCATGTCTCCTATTCTTCATATTTCTTTTCTAAGCATGCTTTCACTAATGCTTTAGACCACCCCAAACATCTTATATTTCTTTACTTTTTCTCCAAATCTTCCTTCTTCCCACCATGTGGCTGCCACTCTGCCATGTGTCTGACCTCCATGCAGTTCTAAACCAGTTTGGCTTCATGGCTTTTTTTCCTTCTCCCCTCTATTTTCCTCTTCAAGGCAGCTGCCAAGATCTACAGCTTGAACTGGGTATGGTGGCACATGCCTTTAATCCCAGTGCAGTGGGGCAGAAGCAGGCCGATTTCTGTGAGTTCAAGATCATCTTGGTCTACGTAGTGAGTTTCAGGGCTGCAGGGAGACCCTGTCTCAAAAAGCCAAAAAAAAAATAAAAATAAAAAATTAAAAAAAACAGATTCACAGCTTGTCTGCCCTGAGGATTTTTCTTTAAAATTCTAATAAAGTTTTCCATTTGGGTCCATTCTTAAATTCTTTTATGAGTATGAGATTAAGAACGCTCTGGGGATGCTGTTTCTCCCCTGTATCACTATGACTCACATATAAGTTGTCTTTATCAATAAGGTCAAGTTCTGGAGGGTAATCAGTAACCAACAGCATTGACAATAATCAGTAAACTTTGGGGATATATGAAACCCCACTGGCCAACAACTTCAAGTTAGGTACCTATTCCTAGCACTGAGCTTTTTAATTGCTAGCCTGTGGTGTCTAGTAGGACCATTGTCTCACTGTTATAAGGTAACTGCATTTAGGCTATATGCAGATAGCTGGCAAATAGATGATAGGCAGATGATAGATAGATAGATGATAGATAGATAGATAGATAGATAGATAGATAGATAGATAGATGATAGATAGATGATAGATACATATAGATAGATAGATAGATAGATAGATAGATAGATAGATAGATAGATAGATAGATAGATAGATAGATAGATAGATAGATATTTTAGGAAACTCCTACAGTAGTAGGTTTCCGTATAACTTTTTCAAAAGTCCTTTAGTGTTACTTATCAATCCCTATATTCCATCCTCTATCCTGCCCCACATACCCATCTCATTTAATCCTTGCTGGTCTATTATTCCCCTTTCCTTTTATATAACTGCATTTTTTTTCTCCCTTGTGACCTCCCGCCACATGAACCACTACTAATTTCCTGACCTCTATGCATTTTCAAATGCAACAGATTTATATCTAAAGATTCAAAGCCAGCATCCACATATGAGGAAAAAATATGCCACCTCTGTCTTTCTGAGTCTGGGTTACCTCATTAAGAATGATCTTTTCCAGCTCCATCCATTTAACTGAAAACATTTTGTTTTTCTTAACATATGAATAATATGTCATTGTATAATACACTACATTTTCATTATCAATTCATCAGTTGATGGGTACATAGATTGGTTCCATTTCCTGACTTTGTAATAAGAGCAGCAATGAGAATGGATCAGCAAGTATCTCTGTAGTGAGATAATGAGTCCTTTGGATAAATACCCAAAATCAGTATGACCAAATCATGTGATAGATATACTCCTAGCTTTTTGAAGAAGCTACACACATAGTGGATGTACCAGTTTGTACAACCACCAGCAAAGAATAAGCATTCCCTTTTCCACACATCTGCACCTGCATTTGTTGTCATTTCATCTTTTGATCTTAGCCATTTAACTGGAGTAAGATGAAATCTCAAAGTAGTTTTGACTTGCATTTCCCTCATGAGTAAGGATAGTACACTTTAAAAAATATTTCTCAGCCATAGGCATTTTATCTTTTGAGAACTTGCCTCAACTTTTAATTGAGTTGTTTGCTTTTTTTGATGTTTAGTTTTTTTTAAGTTCTTTGCATATTCAAGATACTAACCATATATCAGATATATAGCTGATTAATATTTTTCCCCTTTCTGTAAGCTACCTCTTTATTTGAATGGTGGTGTCCTTTTCTATATAGAAGATTTTCAGTTTCATGTTGTCCCTGTATGTCAATTGTTGTTTTTAATGCTTGTTCTACTGGGGTCTTATTCAGAAAGTCTTTTCTTGTACCTATAAGTTGAAGACTATTACCTATTTTCTCCTCTACTAAATCCTTGACTCAGTTGAAGTTCAGTTTTGTCCAAGTAAGAGATAAGGATTTAGTTTCATTCTTTTATATGTACCTGTCCAGTTTGACCAGCACTATTTGTTGAAGATACTGTCTTTTCTCCAATGGTGCATATTTTGCTTGTTTGTCAGGAAACAGGTTGCTGTAAATGCATGGTTTTAAACTTGGGTCCTCAATTCTATTCCATTGATCAATGTGTCTGTTTTTTTTGCCAGTACCATGCTGTTTTTATTACTATGGCTCTGTAGCATAACAAAATCAGGAATGGTGATTTTAGCAGTTCTTTTATTGTTCAGGACTCCTTTGGCTATCTTGGATATTTTGTGTTTCCACATGATTATTATTTTCAATTTCTATAAAGAACTGCAATGGAATTTTGATGAAGATTGCATTGACTCTCGAGATTGTTTTTGGTAGGACAGCCATTTTCACAATATTAATCCTACCAAATCATGAGCATGGGAGATCTTTCCATCTTCTGATACTTTCTCCAATTTCTCAAGGGTTTCAAAATTTCTAATTATACAAGTCTTTCATTTCTTTGGTTAGATATATTTTGAGACTTTTTTTTGAGACTGTCATAAATGACATTGTTTGCCTTGTATTTTTATTATTGATGTATATATAGAAAAGCTACTGATTTGTATATTAATTTTGTATCCTGCTACTTTGCTGAATGTGTTTATCAACTGTAGGAGTTTTCTGGTGGGGTCTAAGGGTTTTATGTACCGTAAAATCATATCATCGGTAAATAAGGATTTCCTTATTTTTGTCCCCTTTATCTCCTTCACTTGTCTTATTGCTCCAGTTAAGACCACCAGCACTACATTAATGGGAGTGGAGAGAGTGGACATTCTTGCCTTGGCTCTGATCTCACTGAAATTGCTTTGTGAAAATACAATAATTTTCTTTGTATAGCATGATTTTGGCTGTGGGTTTGTAGTATATTAACTTAATGATTTTGAGACATGTTCCTTCTTTCCCTAGATTTTCCATTTTTATCATGAAGGGATGTTTGATTTTTTCAAAGGCCTTTTCTGCATCTAAGGAGATTGTGTGGCTTCTGTCTTTGATTCTATTTATGAATTGAATTGCATTTATTGATTTATATATGTTGAACTATCTCTACATCTCTGGAATGAAGCTGTCTTGATCTTTTTGATGTGCTCTTAAATTCAGTTGCAAGTATTTTCTTGAGAATTTTTGTGTCTCTGTACATTAGATAGACTGGCCTATTATTTTCTTTTTTGGTTAGTTCATTGTCTACTTTTGGTATCAAGATAATACTGGATTCATATAAAGAATTTAAAAATATTCCTTCCTTTTCTAGCTTATAGAATACTTTGAGGAATATTGTGTGAGTTCTTCTTTGAAAGTCTAGTTATTTCTGCACTGCATCCATCTGGTCCTGGGATTTTATTAGTTGGAGAATTTGGATTTATTTAAACAATTTATCTCATCTTGACTTAACTTTGATAGATTATATATGTGACACTAAAATTTCCTCTGGGAGGCACAAATGATATCTGGCCCCCTCCTTCCTTGGTCCCTATGACAAACCAAGGTACAATTTCACCAAACTACAGTCTGAGAAACCTGTGAGTTCATTGGGCTTACTTACAGAGCAATGGGTGAATGCTCACTTACAGGAGTGTTGGTGTCCCCTCCCACCCCACCCCCGGCCATACTCGAAAGTCTCCATCCAGGCATGGATTGTGACTGCCCCACAGCCATGTAAAATTGCAAGAGAGCCTCCTTTGCTTATATACTCTTAGTCCTTCCCTCTTGTGCAGGTAGGACTAACTGGTTGGTTAAGAGGCATGGCTGACTTTCCCTTTCCTCCTTTCTTAGGGATTGTCAACAATCAATAAGTGTGATGATCCTAAGCAAGCAAGTGCAATCACTTGGGAAGATGGCATCTTTCCATAGCTTGCTGGGTGGAGGATACTCCTATACAACAATATGTCTGGAAGCTCATTGATTTCTTGAAGCTTTTCATGTTTAGTAAAGTATAGAATTTTAAAGTTTGTCTTTGAGTGTCTCTAAATTGCCTCTACGTCTGTTGTAATGTTTCACTTTCCACCTCTGATTTTATTCCTTCCCCTCTTTTGATTAATTTGGCTAAAAGTTTGTCAATCCTGTTAATCTTACCAAAGAAACAACTCTTTGATTCGTCGACTCTTTGTACTTTTTTGCCATTATTTTGGTTCACTTCTACTTTATTGTCAGCCCTGATTTTGATTTTCTCATTCTAGCAACAATTCTGAGATATTATTTATTCTTGTTTTTCCAAAGCTTTCATTTTCAACACTAAATTTGTTAGTCTGTGGTTCTTTAGTGTGGAATTCAGACTGCTCACATTGAGAGTTATTGTTGAACAATGCATATTAATTCCTGTTATTTTGCTGTGGTGGTCGTGTTTTCTTAGGCATTTTTTCATTAACTGTTCCAGTGTTTATTTACTCCCTTGCTCTGTTGGATGTGTTTAGCATTCTCTTCAGACTGAAGTGTTTCTTCCAGTATCCAATAAGCTGGCTTGGTGGTCATAAATTCCTTAAATCTATTTTTATCACAGGAACTTTTTCGTCTTTGATTACAACTGATAGTTTTGCTGAGTATAACAGCCTTGCTGGCATTGTGGTCTTTAACAACTTATAAAACATCAGTTCAAGTCCTCCTGCCTTTCAAAGCCTCCGTAGAAAAGTCAGGTGTTATTATGATGGGCCTGCCTTTATATGTGGTTTTTGTCTTTCTTGTGGCTTTCAGTATACTTTCTTTGTTCTGTACCTTTAGTGTTTTAATTATTATGTCATGTGGGGAATCTCTTTCCTGGTCTTGTCTATTTTGTGTTCTGTATGCCTTTTGTACCTTGATAGGCATCTCTTCCTTAGAGTGAAGAAATTTCTTCTGTGATTTTATTCAAAATATTTTCTGTGCCATTGACTTGGATTTCCTGTCTTTCCTCTGTATTTACTATTCATAGGGTTGGTCTTTTTATAGTTTCCTAGAGTTTTCTGCATGTTACATTCCTGGGTATATTTAGTTTAACATTTTCTTTGACTGAGTTCTACTTTGTCTTGAAGCCTTGAAACGTTCCCTTCCACTTTATTCATCCTGGATGCTTACCACTGAGTTTTATTTCACTCACTGACTTAGTTTCACATTTCAAGTTTTAGTCATTTAATTTTTCTTTAGAAATTCTATTATTATTCCTATTTTCACATCTTGAATTGGTTTTTATTTCATTCAATTATTTTTTGTGGCTGATAATAAATCATAAAGAAATTTATTTTAAAATGATTCTTTGGTATACACATTATTTTACTATTTACTAAATATGAAAGCAAATTTTCATTCTAATGAGATGGAAGTGCTTATTTATTTTTACATAAAAATAAACCTTAGTTGAATATATGGTACTGAAAATGTAGAGCACCTTCAACACTTTCCAGAGTTGACATAGTTTTGACTTCATAATAGCCAGTATTGAGAATGCTATTTCATAAAAACAAATACATAATACAAAACAGAAGTGTGTATAGAGCCATTTCAAAAATATTTAGTAATTCTATTCTAATTCCGATTCAAAACTCGTGGCTTTTTGATGAAACTCAAGTCATAAATCAGGCAGCAAATTTTTAAATCAAAATTTTAACAAATCCAAAGATATACTAATTTAATCTTCATGTGCCAATGAATGACAGTAGGAAAATATTCTCTTTGTTTTCACTAGACCAGAAAATTTTGAATGAACAGTGAGAACACTGTAATTATTTTTAAGGGAGAAAAATTTTATTTTGGCTCAGGAGCATGAGGCAGCTGTTCACATTACATCTACAGTCAGGAAGCAGAGAGAGATGAAGATTAGTGCTCAGCACAGTTTCTCCTTTTTGTTCAGTCCAGGACCCCCGCCCATGGGCTGGTACCACCCACATTTAGTGTGATTCCTCTCATCTCAATTAAGCTAATCTAGAAACTCCCTCACAGAACTGCCCAGAGTCTTGCCTACTACATGATTCTAGATCCTGTCCAACTGGCAGTATTATCTGTCACAGCACCATTCCAGCTGTTTTTATTTTTATTCTATAAATGTAGTCTTCTTGAATATTGTGTTGCCAGCCACATATTCTATGATGTTTTGCTGGAAACTAGAAGGTTTGATACACACTAATGCATTTTAGTGTGTTGTATTTTACTCTGATGGTGTTTTTTAGTGTGTTTAAAAGCAAATTCCAGTGTGTACAGATGTTATGTGATTAAAGTCTCATAAATACTTTCAAATATCATATTATTCTACCCTTTTCCACAGCCAACAGGCATTTATGAAACATATATGGTATGTTCATAAATTTTTGCTGTGTTTCAGGAAAACATCCAAAAGTGTTAGTTTTATGAACTGCTCTGTGGTGTATTCCTTATCTTCCCACTCATTTGAGTTGATGGGTTTTTGGAGGGACACATTCTCTTGCTTTTCATATTATTTGTGTGTTTTTGCATTACTCTTTGAGCATATGGGTGTCATTTGTTGGTTGTGTATCTGCTGGGAAATTTTAATCTGCCTTTGCTTAGTTTCTTTATATTGTTGATGTAGCTTGGTTGCTTTTTGCTCAAGTATGAAAAGTTAGTTGGTATGTGCTTCAGGTTCTCACAGGTCAGTAGGCTGGTCTGGTAGACAGGTCTTTGATAGGTAGATCATGAGGGGGGCCAAGGGTGGGTTGGAGGGTGGGGACAGCCTATGGAAAGTCTCACAAACAAAGCTGGAAAATTGAGTTAGTCTGGTGCATGAGATCAGGACACAATAGGCAGCTCTGGACTAAGAGAGAGTAGTCCAGAGATCTGGGCCTGAAGCTGACATATCAGGGTAGAAGGCTGGTCTCAGGAGTTTAAGGGTAAGGTGTGTGGGGAGGGGGGATGGGAGTGGTGGGGAGGGAGATAACCTATAGAGGGTCTAACAAACTAACCTGGAAATTTGAGCTGGTCTGAGTGCAGGGGATCAGAGCACAGCTGGTCATTAGGTGGCAAGGCCTGGGCTCACAATGGGAGTAAACTAGCTGGAAGCTGGGTTCAGGATGCCACATTGTCCTCAGGACGAGGTAGGTGGTGGGTGGGGTCAAGGCTGGGGTAAGGGTTCCTACTTTTGGCTGGGACCATAGGATACCAGGCATTCCCTGGGTAGCATGGTGGGAGGGGTGTATGGAGGGTGTGTATACTGACTCTGGGGGTACCTATTTGGGTTCAAGGTCCCAGGGTGGGACCATGAATGGCGGGCAGAGTGTTTCTGGGAGTCCCTACTTGGGTTTGGGTTGTGGGAAGCCACTCAGTCCCCGATATTTTTAATTTTTAAGAAAACATTACCTATTTTATTTTGTGTATATGGGGGCATTGTATATGTTTGCATGTGCATGCCACTGTGCATATGTGGAGGTCAGAGGACATGTAGTAGGGGTTTGTTCTCTCCTTCTACCACATGGGACCCAGGGTGTCAATTCAGGTCAATCAGCACCTTTACTTGCTGAGTCATTTCTCTGGCCCGCAAATTTATTTATTTTTTTTAAAGAATGAATTTATGGGATGGAGAGATGGCTTCGTGGTTAAGAGCACTGGCTGTTCCTTCAGAAGACCAGGTTTGATTCCCAGTGCCCAGATGGCAGCTAACAACCATCTGTAACTCCAGTTCCAAAGGAATCCAACACCTTCTCACCTCCGTGGACATAGCACAACACGGGTGCATTTAAACCACATAGGCAGGCAATATACTCATACACATAAAATATTTTTTTTTAAAAATGAATTTGTAAGAAGAAAATCAAACTATATCTACTAAGGGACAAACTGTCCTCTTATCCATGAGTGATGGGTATTTAAATAACAGTCTACTTTGAAAAAAAATATTTTCTAGGAAAACATATACCAAGGTCATAAAGTCTGCCTTTTATTAGTCTTTTTGAGACTGGGTCTCTCTGTACCCCCAGTGACCTGGAACTCACTATGTAGTACAGGCTGGCCTCTACCTCACAAAGATTCACCTGCCTCTGTCTCCTGAGTGCTGGGATTAAAGGTTTGTGCTACCACACCTGGCTAAACAAAGCCTTTAGATCCCTTTTTAAATGGCATTAATTCCAAAAGACTGCCCAATTCATATAAAACTAAAATCTTTTCATGTCAAAGAAGAGAGAAATTTTGTTTATAAAACAGAAAGACTAGGATATTGAGCTTACTAAACAGGTACTTAAACAAATACTCTTACATTTCCTCCTTCCACTAAATGGTCCATATTTTTGTTTGTTTGTTAGCCTATTCCTCTGTACTTGCTCCAGAAAGAAAATTTTAATTTGAAAAATCTCATCAAGGCCAGACACACCATATTATTTAAGTTAAATATACAAGTTTATCTATTATCAATTAAACTCATTTTTTTCTATTTGAAAATATAAAGTCAAGACAGTTTAAGTATTGCGTATATTTTAAAAAATACTGTTGGAGCACAAGATGGAGACCTAGTGTGGAGTTTTCTCTCTTGTGGTTGAAAAACTAACATCTTGACCTGGGGGACTTTCATGGAAAGATAATCATTCTCCCAGCATAAGCTGTGTCTCTCTGATGCCCAAGGAGGCAACAAAAAAGTTGTTGAATGTGTGAGCCACATCTGCCTTGTCCCTGATGCTAGGGGAAGATAAAGGAGTCCAAATTGCAGAAGCAAATGCCTTAGGTATTTGTCTGTACCATCATTCTCATCCTTTTTCAAGGGCACAGGTCACTTGACCTGTCCACCTAGAAGATTACCACTATGCTGAGTTATCATGCAAAATGATGGATTTTTATTAGGACATTTTCACACACATCATTGTGCTTTGCTCATATTCACCACCACTATCCACCCTCCCTCCTCCCCTTCCTCCTTCTCACTTCTTCCTTTTTTAGTTCTCCTTCATTCACCCTTGCTGATCCCCTTGCTTCTTCCACTGAATAGTTCTCAAAAGTAGACATCTGAATGCGGTAGTACTGGGGTTTGAACACAAACCCAGAATCAGAACTGAGCTCTCATCAGTCAATAAGAAAATAATATCAGCTCAAGGAAACCTGCACCCAGAACTAACAATAGTGAAATAAGGATAGCCAACAAACCAACTTCAAATAGTTAATATAGCAAGGAGACTCCATAGAGGCATTGAACCATCTTAACTTATGAACAGTAACAAATAAATAACTTAATCTCCAAATAAACTAAGCAAAGTAGACAAATTTCTAAGTAGATGGAGAACATCTAATGGGTAAGCCCATAGTATATTCGTTTCCTATGGCTGTCATAATAAATGTCAAAGAACCGTGGGTAAAGATAATGAAATTATTCTCTCCCAGTTCTGGAGGCTAGAAATCAAAATCAAGGCATCAGTGTGGCATACTCCTGAAAGTTCGAGGGAAAATATTTATCTTCCATCTTCCTAGATTCTGACATGTGACATGAATCTCCATTACTCCAGCCTCTGCGTCTGTGCCACCGACTCTTTCCTCCTTCATGTCTCCCTGCCTCCATCCCTCTCCCAATAGGCACTAGTAGGTCTATGTGTTTACTTCATACATACTTCATCCTATCTATACCTGCAAAGGCCATGTTTCTAAATAAAATCACATTCATTGTCAGAAGGGTTAAGATTCAACATGTATTTTTCAGGATACAATTCAATCTGTAACATATCTGAAAAAGCAAAACAATAATGAGATAGAAAACCTTAGAGAAAAGTTTTGAATATTGGACAACAGTTCCAGGAAACTAAATTTGGAAGCATTACTAGTTCCAGCTATGAGATAAATGAAACCCCTAGAGGAAGAAAGTGCCTCTGAGCTGAAGGAAGGACTGAAATCTTCAGGCTGAAGTGGAAATTGGTGAAGAAGATGCACTTAGGCATAAACTAGCAAGTAAGGATAAACAAAAAATATTCAAAAGTTTCTGTCAAAAATAATAAACTAGCTATACAGGGAAAATTATATTTGATTATTAGTTCTTATTAATGTACCTAAAGGCTAAAAATCAGTAGAATGGCACATGAGAACTGCAAAGAGAAAGTAATTTCAATAGGAGAGTCCTGCATGTAGAGAGAAGAGATTACTACCTGTTAGAACAACATAAAGCTGTCTGAGGGACTAGCAGTGTTCAGAAAGGAAAACTCTCAAGAACATAAAAATTAAGAAGGAATGCTGCTAAATGCAATAAAATCTTTAAAATGGGGTGACTGAAGAAATGAGAGGATGAACAGAAACCATTCTATAGTCAGTTTAATGAGATCAGTGTTGCCAGTCCAGCTGAGTTCCAAATGGACAAGAATAGAACATCTACAGTACTTAGCAAGAACACTAGAAACAGAGGGAAATGCTAATAGAAGTCTTAAATTAAATATTTCAAACTACCTCAGAGATAGTGAGGGTTAGGGAGGACCAGTGAAAGGGAAAATTAAACTGTTATGTGTGAGAGGGAATATGAGGAGGGTAATAAAGGAAAGGGAAATTATTTAAAAGTCCTATGCTGGGCATGGTGGCACATGCCTTTAACCCAAGTATGAATGAGGCAGAGCCATGTGGATCTCTGTGTGTTCAAAGCCGGCCTGTTCTACATAAAAACTTCCAGATCATACAGACTACAGAGCCTGTCTCAAAAAAATCTTATTCACTCTTAAAAACGGTCTTATCTTCTTGTGGAAAATAAGAATAGTGGGTAGTCTCTCTGTGCCTTCACATGAAAACCCAAAAAAGTAAATACTCTTCCATTTTCTAAAAATGTATAACTGTGAAGTACAGCTTAGAAAGCCCAATATAAAATGAAGAGAAAACAATATAAAGTAAGTCATAGAGTAAAAGAGTAAAATATAAATGGTATTATTCTACATAAAAATTGATTGACTTCTTCTACTGAAGAGTAGAGAATATCCAATTGGGCTTTAGAAGATGAACATACAGGGGCAGGAGATGCTGCTTGGTGTTTAAATGCTGGGCTACTCTGTGTGAGGTTTTGAGTGCGAACCCTAGTACCACACATTCAGATCTCTATTCATGTAAACTGTTTAGTGGAGGAAGGAAGGGGACTAGCAAAGGGGGAGGAGAAGGGAAAAAGGAAGAAGTGAGAGGCAAAAAGTGAGGAGGAAGGAGAGGAGGGAGGGTGGAAAGCAGTGGTAAATATGTACAAGGCACAATAATATATGTGTGAAAATGTCATAATAAAAGATATTTTGCATGTTAACTCAAAGCATAAAAAATTGTAAAATCATAAAAAATAGTAAACTCTGAAAATACGAGTCAAAAATATGCTAGACAAAGAGTAGATATGACAATTAATATCAAATAATGTGATATTAGAGTTAAACACTTAAGACAAAATATAATCTATAAAAATATACTCAAGATTCTGTATGAATCAAATAGTAGCTAAATATATTAATTAAAAATAATAAATACGAAAAGCATATTAAAAATAGTTACAGCCCTCTGCTTCCCTGGGCCTGCAGGACCCGCAGGCCTGTCTCGGACATGCAGGCCCAGCAGACAAGAAGAAATAACAAAAATCAAGGAAGAAATTAATGAAATTGAAACAAAGAAAACAATACAAAGAATAAAAGAATCCAAGAGCTGGATGTTCGAAAAGATAAACAAGATTGATAGACCGCTAGCCCAGTGAAGCAAAAGAAGGAGCACCTCCAAATCAACAAAATCAGAGATGAAAGGGGAAACATCACAACAGACACCAGAAAGATACAGAACATTATAAGGGAACACTTTAAAAACCTATACGCTACTAAATTTGAAAACCTAAAAGAAATGGATGGATATCTAAAGGCATGGGAACCACCAAAACTGCACCAAGAAGAGATTAACAGCTTAAACAGACCCATAACACAAAAAGAAATTGAAACAGTAATACAAAACCTCCTGACTAATAAAAGCCCAGACCAGATGGATTTACAGCAGAATTCTATCAGACATTAAAAGAAGATCTACATCCAATACTACTTAATTTATTCAAAAAGATAGAAATGGAGGGAGAACTTCCAAATTCCTTCTATGATGGATGGATATCTAATCCTTCTATGAAGCCAGCATCACACTAATACCAAAGCCAGGTAAAGATACAACCGAAAAAGAAAACTATAGATCCATATCCTTAATGAACATAGATGCAAAAATTCTTACCAAGATACTTGCAAACCACATACAGACACACATCAAAATATCTTCCACCATGATCAAGTTGGCTTTATCCCAGAGACGCAGGGCTGGTTCAATATACGTAAGTCAATAAACATCATAAATCATATAAATCGGCTCAAAGACAAGAACCACATGTCATCTCAATAGATGCAGAGAAGGCCTTTGACAAAATTCAACATGCATTTATGTTCAAAGTCCCTGAGAGGATTGGACTGGAGGGAACATACCTCAACATAATTAAAGCCATATAAAATAAACCTACATCCAACATCATTCTAAATGGAGAAAAATTAGAAGCATTCCCATTGAAATCAGGAACCAGACAAGGCTGTCCACTATCTCTCCTCCTCTTTAACATAGTGCTTGAAACTCTTGCAAAAGCAATGAGACAGGAAAAGGAAATTAAAGGAGTACTAATTTGAAAAGGAGAGGTCAAACTATCACTTTTGCAGATGATATGATACTATACCTAAGAGATCCCAAAAGTTCCACCATAAAACTCCTAGAACTGATCAACACTTTTAGTAGAGTGGCAGGTTAGAAAATTAACTTACAAAAGTCTGTAGCCTTTCTATATACCAATAACAAGCAA
>NW_008356318.1:2147495-2149951 GCF_000622305.1 Nannospalax galili
ATGGACTGGAAGAATTAATATTGTGAAAATGACCATCCTACCAAAAGCCATTTATAAATTCAATGCAATGCCAATCAAAATCCCTACATTCTTCACAGAATTGGGAAAAAACATCATGTGGAAGCATAAAAGACTTCGAATAGCCAAAACAACCCTGAGTGCTAAGAGCAATGCTGGGGGGATTACTATACCATATTTTAAGCTGTATTACAGACCTATAGTCATAAAAACAACATGGTACTGGCACAAAAATAGACCCATAAATCAATGGAACAAAATTGAAGACCCAAATATGAGTAAATACAATTTCAACCACTTAATATTTGACAAAGGGGCCAATAATATTCACTGGAGGAAAGACAGCATGTTCAACAAGTGGTGTTGGCAAAATTGGATCTCCACCTATAGAAGAATGAGACTAAACCCCTATCTTTCACTCTGCACAAAAGTCAGTTCCAAATGGATCAAAGACCTCAATGTAAAGCCTGAAACTCTGAAACTATTAGAAGAAAACATTGGGAAAAACCTACAAGATACAGGTGTAGGAAAGGATATTCTAAACTGGATATCAATTGCTCAGGAAACAAGGGCAAGAATGAACAAATGGGACCTAATTAAATTAAAAAGCTTCTGTACATCAAAGGAGGCCACCAGGGAAGTGCAGAGAAAACCCACAAAAACAGAGAATCAAGACAAGAAGTAACCCAATTAAAAGGTGAGCTAAGGAGCTGAACAGAGAGTTCTCAAAAAACAGAGAATCAAGACAAGAAGTAACCCAATTAAAAGATGGACTAAGGAGCTGAACAGAGAGTTCTCAAAAGAAGAAGTAAAGATGGCTATGACACATATTAAAAGATGTTCAACATTACTAACAATTATGGAAATGCAAATTAAAACCACTTTAAGATTTCATCATACCCCAGTCAGACTGGCTAAGATCAAGAGTATAAATGATACCAAATGTTGGACAGGATGTGAGGAAAGGGGAAGGCTCATCCACTGCTGGTGGGGCTGCAAACTGGTTCAACCCCTATGGAAAGCAGTGTGGAGAACTCTTTAAAAACTACAAATGAACCTACTATTTGACCCAGTTATACCATTCCTTGGCATATACCCAAAGAACTCATCCTTTTGCAGAGACACATGTACATCCATGTTTGTTGCTGCTCTTTTCACAATAGCTAAGAGATAGAAGCAACTTAAGCATCCCTCAGTTGACAAGTGGATAATGAAAATGTTTTTTTATATGATAGAGTTTTACTCAGCAGTAAAGAAAGATGAAATCATGAAATTTGCAAGTAAATGGATGGAACTAGAAACTATTATACTAAGTGAAGTAACACATTCTCAGAAAAAAAAAATCGACATATGTTCTCCCTCATATGTGGATCCAGGAACCAAACCCTGAGAAGTGAGTATGTATCCAGACATAACTACAGGAACCAGGATAATGGAAAGGAAACAGGGAGGTAAAGGAAAGGAAAGAACCTGAAAGAGAAGAACAATAGGAAAGAAGCCTTAATAAGGGAGATATGAATAATAATTGGGTTAGTTCAAGGGAGTGGGGAGGGAAGGATATACAATGAACCTAGGTGATAAGGGGAACGAAGGAGCTCAAGAGAGGTAGGACTGTAGGAGAAGGGTATTATTAAGGGAGAAAGGGGGGAAATGGGGGCACCTTAAGTGGGAAAACTATGGTGGAGGTGTGAGTCAATGCGAGAGATAAATAATGCCTAGCTAATTTTGAAAACAAGAGGGAACCATATTACTACTACAACCTTCTGACAAACTGTACATAGCAGATCAAGTAATATATGTCTAGGTAAGGTTTATCCTAGAACAAGTGGTCTTTGCCCAAGATTTATCTACATGACTCACAGTAATTAAATGTACCAGACTTGTGGAACTAACCTTCTTGGGTGTTTAACAGACATACTTTGAGGCTTATAATGATTTGGTCAGAGGAACATAAAGGACACGTTGCTCCTTGCCCTCCCAGGTCGACGAGTTCCAGGGGACTATGAGCATCTCTCAAAATGTCATGTAATTGTGGTGGGTCACCTGTCCTCTTGATCAAGGAGGACAACAAGACCCCACCAGATGGACTTAAACCAGTTTCCAGTCTACAAAGGGGAGGATCAACAGAAAGGAATCACTTCCTACATGCTTCCAAGCAAAGCCAACCATGGTTGAGCAGGACCTTTGACTTATCTTCACATAGGTGCAACTGGTAAAAGTAGCCAGGGACTCCTCCCAAGCCCATGTGACCCCTGAGGAATAGATCCTCAAACAAACTTAAGAATAAAAATAAATTGGGTTATCTGGGCCAACTCTATGGCCTCAAACATCCAAAAGGAAAGTATAACCAAAGATTAAAGGGGTCAATATAATTTCTTAAGAGTTCATATGCATAGCTAAAGGCTACATAACAAGCAACAATGCCAGATAGGAGATAC
>NW_008356318.1:2150221-2152225 GCF_000622305.1 Nannospalax galili
GCGCGCACACACACACACACACACACACACACACACACACACACACACACACAAAAAATAGAAATTTTTATAAAAATGTATTATATTTGAGGAGGAAGCATGGAAATTTACATCATGCTAATTAGTAGAGGTGATAAACACTACCACTGAAATCCACCTGATGACTTCATAGACATACACAGGAGCCAAGGGTCCAAGTGCAACGTATTATGACTAATAATAATCAGATGCATACAGATTACAGATGCATGTGCCAACATCTCAGTGTTAGTAGCAAAGACAATGGGTCTTCCTGCAAGGAACAATATATTCTAAAATGAAATGGAGATCTTTTTTAAAGGTTAAAAAACTCACTGAATTTTGTCTTACCAGGCTTATACTGAGTTCAATATTTTATAGCTGTATTAACTCAATTGTGAACCTAGAAACTTGCACCCCCTGGTGAAAGAGATGCACTCTTGCTCTGGAATGTGTTACTGAATATGTTAAATCTGTAGTGAAATGCTTCTTCTAATCATGTAGTTATTAAAAATTTTTTAAAATGATGATTTAAAAAATCCTTCTAAAGTAAAAATAAAAATAACACTGAAAAAAATAGTTACAGTATACTGGGTATGGTGGTACACACCTTTAATTCCAGTGCAAAGAAGGCAGAGGCAAGTTGATCTCTGTGAGACTGAGGCAGGTCTGGTCTATATAGCAAGTTCCAGGCCTGCTAGTGTGACAGGGAGACCCTGTGTCAAAATACAAGAGCAAAAACATAGTTACAGCAAACAAAAATTTCACGATTTGGCACCAACACAGCTTGGAGGATTAAATCATATTTAATATGTAATGTAATGAATGCTTATATTTATGTTATAACTCTTGACTAGAAAATAAACCTTTTATCATATATATTCAGAAGATTTTTAAAAATTTGATGATGCTGAGGCTGATGGATGGCTTAGCAGTTAAGGGCACTGTGTGATCTTGTCAGGTTCAGGTCCCAGCACCTACATGGTAAATAATGGTCATCTGTAGCTCCAGTTTCAGGGAATCCAACACCCTCTTCTGACCTCAATGGGCATTTCAGGACACAGGTGCACTTACATACATGTCGGTTAAACACTCATACACATAAAAATTAAACTAATAATTTTTGGGGGTCTTTTTGAGACAAGGTGTCCCTGTAGACCCAGCTGTCCTGGAATTCACTATGTAGACCAGGGTGACCTTGAACTCATAGAGATCCGCTTGCCTCTGCCTCCCAAGTGCAGGGATTAAAGGTGTACACCACCACGCCCAGCTCTAATTGATGATTTTTAATTGACGATTTTCCAGCTGCCAAATACTATAATAAATTTGAAATGTGTAATATCTTAAAGGTCACATTATTTAATCATAATTCAATAAAATTAGAAATAAGCAGGAAAGAGGGTCAAACAAATAGAATATACCTATGAGAAAATAACTTATCTTAGGTAAACTTTATATCACAGGAAAATCTAGATAAAACAAACTACCTAGAAAACAGTGTAAAGGACATTTCATTTTATTTCATAATGTGAAAACCAGCTGAAGCTTACTCAGAGGAAAATAGCTGCCTTGTATTTTTTTCATTATTCAAGAAAAAGAATCAAAAAACAGACAGAGCAGTTCTTCCATGTTTGAAAGCATGAAGAGTCACTCCTCTTTCCTATCCAATAACAGAAATTAGTAAGAGAGAGAATCATAATGTCACAACATGGAGGCTGGTCACTTATGTTCTCATTTTATTGGTTAGAACAAGTCATCTGGATACATTACATGAAAGTTCAAAAACAGAGGAAAAGCATTATTTTATAGGGAGTAACAACTGAAGTATTTGTGGAATATTGTAATGTGCACCACCGTTCGTATGCCCAAATGTCATTTATCTAGGTTTATATGGAATATTCATATTCAATTTCCCAGTCTTAGAGTCTATATAAAAATAATATAGCTGAGATAGGATTTGTATGGGCCTTTAACCATAGAAAGTCC
>NW_008356318.1:2152446-2176809 GCF_000622305.1 Nannospalax galili
TAGGAAAGAGGGTCAAACAAATAGAATATACCTATGAGAAAATAACTTATCTTAGGTAAACTTTATATCACAGGAAAATCTAGATAAAACAAACTACCTAGAAAACAGTGTAAAGGACATTTCATTGTATTTCATAATGTGAAAACCAGCTGAAGCTTACTCAGAGGAAAATAGCTGCCTTGTATTTTTTCATTATTCAAGAAAAAGAATCAAAAAACAGACAGAGCAGTTCTTCCATGTTTGAAAGCATGAAGAGTCACTCCTCTTTCCTATCCAATAACAGAAATTAGTAAGAGAGAGAATCATAATGTCACAACATGGAGGCTGGTCACTTATGTTCTCATTTTATTGGTTAGAACAAGTCATCTGGATACATTACATGAAAGTTCAAAAACAGAGGAAAAGCATTATTTTATAGGGAGTAACAACTGAAGTATTTGTGGAATATTGTAATGTGCACCACCGTTCGTATGCCCAAATGTCATTTATCTAGGTTTATATGGAATATTCATATTCAATTTCCCAGTCTTAGAGTCTATATAAAAATAATATAGCTGAGATAGGATTTGTATGGGCCTTTAACCATAGAAAGTCCTAGCCCATAGTCCTGATCTACCTTTAACCATAGAAAGTCCTAGCCCATCGTCCTGATCTACCTTTAATCTTTTGTAGGCCTCTGAGTCTGAAAGTGGAGTTGTAGAAGTCCATCTCTGTGCGGCTTTTTCAGTATCAGTAGATGAAATGCTAGGGGACTGGGTAGCAACTTTGTATGTGTGTGTCTGTGTGTGTGTGTGTGATGGTGTGGTTATGTATGATTGTGTGTGTATGTGATGGTGTATGTATGATTGTGTGTGTGATGATGTGCTATGTATACTATGTGTATAGTATGTACATATATGTGTGATGGTGTGATATGTGTGATGTGTGTGTATATAGTGTGTGCATATGTGTGGTGTGGTATATATTATGTGTGTATTGTGTGTGTGTTGTGGTGTGTATGTATGTGTATTGTGTGTGTGATGCAGTGTGTGTATATGTGTGTTTCTTTAGCTCCAGGTTAGTAAATCAGTACATGCTCATCTAGAGTTAATAACAACTAAAAAATCTATGTTTAAAAAGCACTGCTCTACCCACACTGGGTAAAGGCTTTCCAGTATGCATACCCTCCAGGTCATACATACACTTCAGCAAACTCTCAGTTATCGCGGTAAGTAAGCGCAATAAAATTCATTGGTTCCCCAGTAAAACTTCAATAAAACATTGGCTTGACACTAGAACCTCAAAAGGGAATAAGCATTGCTTAGCATCCCAGGAAAAGAAGTCTCACAACAGATGGAAAATTTATTTGTTAATGCTGTTATGGCACATAATTATTTTTTTAAAAAGAAAATGCAACTGTAAAAGATGTCAAAAGGAATGGAGATATCTTCCAAAATAGACAGAAAAAATGAGAAAGCCTAAGCAAGTGATGAAGGTCTCACATGGCCTCCTGGATTTGGGGAGGGCTAAAATATACAATCTGGGGAAGGATATGAAGAGAAGGCATATATATATATATATATATATATATATATATATATATATAGTCAAGGTTTATCTGAGAATATTTGGTTTTTCACCCAAGCCTTAGCTACATAACACATGATAATTAAAAGTACCAGTCTGGTGGAACTATCTTTATTGGATGTGTAACAGCCAGTGTTTGAGGCCTATACAAATGTGGTCATAGGGACTTAAAGGACAGTTTTTGTCCCTTCCTTCCAAGGTCGACTAAGTTCCAGGGGACTATGGAACATCTCTCAAAATGTCCTGTAACTGTGGAGAGCCACCTGTCCTCCTGTTCAGGGAGGACATGGAGACTCCACCAGATGGACTTGAACCAGTATCCAGTCTACAAAGAGGAGGGTCAACTCAGAGAAAACATCTCATTCATGCATCCAAGTGAAGCCAGACATGGTTGAGCAGGACCTTTGATTTATCTTCACATAGATGGAACTGGCAAAAGGAGCCAGGAGCTCCTCCCAAGTCTATGTGATCCCTGAGGAACAGATCCTCAAATGACCTTAAGTGCAAAAATAAATTGATTTATTTGGGCCCAGCTGTATGGTCATAAACACCCAAAAGAAAGTATAACCAAATAGTAAAGTCATTAGTATATTTCTTTAAGAGTTCAAGGGATTACACTTCCCAGACATTAGGCTTAAGTCTATATAAAGTTATTTACACAATTATTTCTCATTGATGATTTTGTTCCTAACCAGAAAGTGCTGCTCAGATGTAAGACTTCAAATCTTGGTCTCCAATACTGTAGTGCCCACCTGTAGCTAAGGGAGACAACCAGCTAGTGTTCTAAAATGATGGATAAATTTGTTTTCTCCTATCTAGAAGCCTTTGAGTGAGAACTGACACTGATTCTAAACACTCCAACAGCTATCAAAGTACCTGAAAGCAAATCCTGAATCCATCACTCCAGGCTTGGAAGACAAAAGAAAAATGAGGAGGAACCCAATAGAGGGATGTTTTTGTAAGTCCTTGTCAAGAAATTCCAATGGACTTTCATATGAATGTTTGAAAATTGCCTTGTTTTATTTTCTAGTTCCCTGCCTAGAACTTGTAATGCTAATTACTCTTGCCTTTACTTCTCCTTCACATCTCCTATATATGATTCAAGGACTTTCTTTTCCCCCTAGAGATAAGAGTTATGTAATTTTGGAGTCAATTGCTTCCTCAGAGGATGGTGTGATAAGAATAGGAGGTAGGAACTGGCTAGGCAGTTAGGGTAAAAAGACCCCAAAGAAAACTAGCCAGTTTCTTGGCTAAAACTCACCATGTCCTTGGGCGTCTTAGCAACATACTCCATTCCAAAGGCCAAAAATGTCAAAAATATTTGGGAGCTCTTATCTAATCCTTAAAATATTCTACGGTTACCTCTTGGGGGGGGGATGTTAGAGTAGCCAAAAGCCCCATTAGAAAAAATAAATAAATCAAAGAAGAAGAAAGAGTACATTACGTTATCAGAAAAAAGTGATGGGGAGACATAGGAGGAGATAGAGGGGAGGGGGTGGCCATAGATTTGATCAAAACACCTTATATGCATGTATGAAATTCTCAATAAATCATTTTTTTAAAAATCACTGGTCTGATTATAAGGTATTCTATAATGTGCTTTTTATATTTAGTGTTACTTCACTGTATTTAGTGATGGTTCAGTGTTATTTTTGTCAAATGGGGCAACTCTATGTCCTGTTGAATTAATAAGCAGGGATAATCTGAGATTTAGCAGAAATATCAATAATAAATATTTGTGTATCTACATTCACATTTACTATCCAACTAGTTAAAAGCTTATTCTTGTAGTGAGTTGCACTAATCAAAATATTTTGAGTTTGTGAGAAAAGTATTCTTAATTAGTTGTTTAGCATAAGAAAAGATAAATACTGAATAATAATTTGTTACTAAAAGAAAAAATTTACAATTGGACATTTCAAATAATAACATATATACTGATTCTCTAGAGAGCAAAATTTTAAAAACAGCACCAGTCAGTCTAAGACTATCTTCTTTAATAAGAGATTATGACTCAGCAGCAACAAAACTGTCTACTCTCTTTTCCAGGAAGAAATGATATTGATAAATAAAATATTTAATCTCTGAAGACAAAATCAACAAAGACACGGTGATGAATATAATTATATATCACTTTATACACACATATATACACTATAGTAATAATGTCTGAGAAACAAACACTTTGCTACTTAGCTTTGTTGTTTCACTTTGTATTAAGGTATCAGGATATAACTATTTCTAACTCTTTGCATGCTCAAATTTTATGGAAAGTCTTGCAGTCTTAATGGATGCCTGTCTTGCAATATCAGCAAGTTTACCTGTGCTTTGAGGCTGCAAAAACATCTGACCTCTGGCACAAGTTTTTCTATTGTAGGATGTCTTGGCTCTTTTCTAACACTGAAATGTTTCAAGGATATTGACTATTCCTACTCAACCTTCTCATTTTAAAATATTTTATTACTTTTATGTGTATGAATGTATTGTTTGTATGTATGGTAAGTACACGCATGTCCTGCACTGCCTGTGGAGGTTAGAAGAGGAGGTTGGATCCCCTGGAACTGGAGTTATAAAAGGTTGTTAGCCACTACGTGGGTGCTGGGAACCAAACCAGGGTCCTCTGCAAGAGTAGTCAGTATTCTTAACCACTGAGCCATCTCCCCAGCCCCTTGTTTTCAAGTTTTCATTACTCTTCACACAGTCTTCTTTAACCAATTTTAATAAATTAATAATCTTGGGGTTTTTTCCTTTAAGGCCATCTTAAAACATCTTCTCCTGTCTTCTTTAATATTTAACTGAAGATAAAATTATACTCAAAACAGAAACATTTTTTTCCACCTAAACTCTCTCATTACCTAGGTTGTAAAACTTTCTAACAGGTAGATAATTAGAGGCTGTTACAGCGAGGTTATGTGTTAACGCTTCTGTCCTGGTTTTTTACCTGATATTTCCTTTCTACCTTTCTTGTTTTCTTTCTTGTTTCTTCCGATATAAATATTTTCTCCATTATAAATATTTTTGTTATCCTCAAATATTAATAGTCTATTGAATTTTGCTTCAATTTAAAAACAGTTATCCTTCATACTCTTATGTATAACAATATATTTAAATATTTCTGTGGAATATATTCATTTCATTTTAAGAAAACATATAAAACAGCAATATTTTTTACATAAAAGACAAATGAGATATCACTCATTGAGAAAGAAAATCATATACATAAAGGATAACACAGTCTTTATTGAAATTAACTGTAGCATCTGGAAATCCCATATATTAAACAACTACTATCTCTTATTATAGAAATAATTATCTTGAGAAAAAAATGGTTTCAGATAGAAAATTCATGCTTTCATTTTTATGCTCAGGTCTCAGTCAAGTATGCATTAAAAGATAAATGCATTGATGTAAGTGCAGGACTCGGTAAACAGTTCTAAAATTCATTTATAAAAATATTGATTATGCCGGATGTGGCGGCACATGCCTGTAGTCCCAGCACTTGGGAGGCAGAGGCAGGTGGATCTCTGTGAGTTCAAGGCCAGCCTGATCTACATAGTGAGTTCCAGGACAGCTGGGGCTACAGAGAGACCCTGCTTCAAAAAGACAAAAAAAAAATTGATTACTTTGTAGTATAGTAACAATAAATCTATACTAGTAAAATAATTAATTGGTTGATTGATTACCATGCCTATACACTCAACCTCAAGGAAGAGAGCAAAATTTTAATACATTAAACATGAAAAAATGACATAAAAATATGTTTGCTACAGTGAAAGTAGTGCAGAGAAGAAACATCTTAGTAATGAATCCACATTTTATACTAAAAGAAAAATCTGGGGGCTGGAGAGATGGCTCAGGGGTTAAGAGCACTGGCTGTTTTGCAGAGGACCAGGTTGGAATCCCAGCACCCACTGTCGGGTAACAATGGTCTGTAACTCCACAGCTAGGGGATTTGGCATCCTCTTCTGTCCTTCATGGGGCACTGCATGACACAGGTGCACTTACGTACATGCAGACAGTACACTCATACACATAAAATAAAATAAATAAATTTAAAAACTTAAGAAAAGTCTGTAATCAGTTATTTAGGCTGTGAAAGAACAGCAATAGAAACCTAAAGCAATCAAAAGAATTATGAATTAAAGCAGAAATCAATTTATTAAAGACAGGAAATCAATAAAACTAAAAGCTAGTTATTCAAAAAGATCAATAAAATTGGTAAATCTCCACCTAGAGAAAAGATAAAATTTCCAATAACCGAGATGTGAACACGGCCGTCACTTCTGGTCACATGGCACTAAGAGATTCTGGTTTTGTGGTAAACCCTGCAAGGCATAACTATGTACATGTCAATTCATGCACAGATGTGAAACACAAATTTAAAAGAGTAATCATCAAAATCAATACAATGGTGGTCTTCATGGGAAGGATCTATGATAAAGTTTGAATTTTAGAGTAGATTTTACTTTCACAAGTGTCTAGTTTTTTAACCAAGAGAAGCTATTTATATATTTCTTACACAATTAAAATCACTTTTGGTAGCTAAGCATAACCGTGTACACCTGTAATCTCATCACTTGGGAGGTAGAGACTGTAGGTTCAGGCAAACCTCAGTTACATAGCAAGTTCAAGGCCAGTCTGAGCTGCACAAAACCTCGACTTGAAAAAAAATTAATAAAGAAGAGTTTAAATCCTGGATAATTATCCAAGCAGCACTACACAAGGTCAAGGCAAGTACAGTTAGTGTCATGGTGCATACAACAATGAGATAATAAAGAAAAGTTTCTTGTGACTTTGGATTGCATTTCGAGTACTCATAGTAGGCTAACAAGGTAGCTGGGACAAAACTGAAATCACGCTGCCCTCCATGATGGAGACATCACTGTCAACGCCATAACCGAGCACCTGCTTTCATTCCTAAGTGTTGAGCTTTACTGAGTACTAACCAAGGACCAGGCACAATTCTTGATGCTTTGCAACCTCAACTTTCTATTCAGTACTCCTACAATCACATGCCTGTGAGCACAATTTCAATCATTCCTGTTCTGAAGACAATGGTATGCTTCTGTGTTGCCTAGTTGGAAGAGGGGGTTCAAACTCATTAAGCTTGCTTTCAGTATGACTTGCCTTTCCCATTTCATTCTTCCCAACTCTAACAAGGTCACAGAGATAGAGGTGGAGTATGGTGATACCAACAGAGATGGCAGAACCTAGTTTTATTTTATTTTTAAAAATTATTTTTATTTTGGGGCTAAAGAGATGGCTCAGCAGTTAAGAGCACTGACTGTTCTTGCAGAGGACCCAGGTTCAATTCCCAGCACCCACATGGCAGCTAACAACCATCCATAATTCCAGTTCTAGGAGATCCATCCCTTCTTCCGATCTCCACAGGTATTGCATGACCAAGGTGCACGTACATGCATGCAGGTGATGTACTCATATACATAAATAATAAAGAATAAAATAATATTATTTTGTAAGAATGAGTGTATTGCCTGCATGCACGTAAGTGGACTTGTGTCATGCAGTGACCATGAGGGTCAGAAGAATGTGATGGATCCCCTAGAACTGGGAGTTACTGATGATTACTAACAACCATGTGGGTGCTGGAAGCTGAACCTGGGTCTTCTGTAAGAGCAGTAAGTGCTCTTAACTGCTGAACCATCTCGCCAGTCCCAGAACCTGATTTTAAACCAACTCTCCAACATTGGTCTTCCTTATGAGGTTATGGAAACAAATGAATGTGTGAAATTATTTCTAAACTATAGTGTCTAATTAATTTGTTCCCTGCTTTATTGAAGTATAGCTCATATATAAATAACTGTACATAATCAATGTATCCAATTTGGTGAGTTTGGACACATGCATAAGTTCATGTTACCAGCACAATTCAGTTAATAAGTAATGCACACAACACCTTGAAAGGTTTGTGTCTCCTCGTGATTTGTTATTGTTGTTAATGTTTAACATAAGACCGATTCTCTAACAAATTTTAAGTGCACAATACTTATTGTTAACTCAAATATTACACTGTATAGCAGAACTTTGGAACTCATTGCATATAACTTGTCAAAGGAGCAGAAATGATCAGGATATAGAGGTAAACAGTCATGACCAGGAAATGGGTGGAGGGAATTTGGGAAACTGTTAGGTAGTCTTAGAGAGGTTTTGCTAGAGAACAGCTCCTGGGTCACATCACTGTTGAGAAAAGTTCCTGGGCTGCATCGCTGTTGAGTCACCTTGACACAATTTCCTCCTTACCTAATTCTCCTCAATCTCTATCCTTTCCTCCTTTTTTCCTATTTGTTTTCATGGACTTCCTTTAGGTAGTGGTTTTCAGGATTTCTCCCTTTTCTCTGCCTGCTTCTTTTAATTGCATTCTCTCTGAGTATTAATATAAGCCTCTTTTAAAAAGTCTTAGGCCTGGGGAGATGACTCACTGGTTAAGTGCTTACTGCACAAGCTGTACAGATGGCTCAGGGGTTATGAGAACTGGCTACTCTTGCAGAGGACCCAGCACCCACATGGCAACTAATAACCATCTATAACTGCAGTTCCAAGGGATGACACCTTCTGGCCTCCAGGCATACATGTAGGCAAAATACTCGTGCATGTTAAATAAACTCCTTAAAACAATAAGATGGAGGGTGGCAGCAAGATGGCTCAGCAGGTAAAAGAATTTGTGATAGAGCCTGATGATCTGAGTTCCATTCCTGGGACCCACATGGTAGGAGAGAACTGTCTCCTTCTGGTTGTCCCTTGAATACCACACATAAGCCATACCACACACATGCATATGCACATATACACATACAAATAAGTAAATATAAAAGAAATTAAATACCACGTAGAAGGTGACTGAGGAAGACACCTAATGTTGATCTATAGCCTCCACTTGCCTTCACATGGGCACATGCATAACACACACACACACACACACACACACACACACACACAATTTCAGTCTCACTTTAAGAGGATGTCAGAAGAGGAAACAGGCTGCTCTTGGCTGAATCTGTGTCCTACTTTGCTTTCTGTTGCTATATGTTGAAACACTAACCAAAACCAATGCAGGAAGGAAAGACTTTGACTTCCACAGTTCATCAGTGGGAGAAGTCAAGGCAGAAACTCAAACAGGGCAGGAACCTGAAGGCAGAAGCTGAAGCAGAGACCATGGAGGAATGCTGCTTACTGGCTTGCTCCTCTGACCATGCTCTGCCTGCTTTCTTACTCAGCCCAGGACTACCTGGCCAGGGGTGGCACCACCTACAGGGAGTTGGGCCCTCTGATATCACTCAACACTCAAGTAAATGCCTCACAGACTTGCCCAGAGGCCAGTCTCCTAGGGGAAATTACCCAACTAAGGGTCTCTCTTCCCAAGTGTGTCAAGTTGGTAACTAAAGCTATCCAGCATAATCTGGAACTTTCTTTTTTTAATACTTTATTTTAATATTTTTTATTTTAATATTTTATTTTTATTTTATGTGTATGTGTGTATTGCCTGCATGTAGGTAAGTGCACCCGTATCGTGCAGTGCCTGTGGAGGACAGAAGAGGCTGTCAGATCCCCTGGAACTGGAGTTATGAACAGTTGTTAGTTGCCATGGGGGGGCTGGAATTCGAACCCGGGTCTTCTGCAAGAACAGCCAGTACTCTTAACTGCTGAGCCATCTCTCCAGCACACAGTCTGGAACTTTCATTGTTGATAATTATTTCCTAAAAGTTCATGTGTCTTCCATGTTGGTGTTCCTGATTCTTATGATTGCAATTGTTTTTCATGTGCACACGTTTCTTTCTTTATGACATGTACAAGTGCTGATGGAATATTGCCTTTATTTGTAAAAAAAAAACTTGCCAGCTGGCGCCTGGTTGCTTAGAATACCTATTACTCTTGAATCGGATGCTGAAAACTTCATTATGAAACTAGAAAATTACAGAAGCATAAACACAGCTGCTTATGCCCATAAAGTAAGTGGTTTACAAGGGAAAGCATAATCAGTAAAACCAAGTGTTTAGTCAATTACATTAACAGCAGACAAATAGAAATCATACGCACTTGACAGGAGGCCATTTTAAGGAGCTTCATATTTGTATGCTGCAAGTGTAACGAGACATCTTAAAAAGAGCTGTTATCCATTATTCATGATGAATAAAATACAAAGGACTCTCTTTAAAACACCAGAAATTTAAAATTCTCTTACAACATGAGAGTTTTGCTTTTAGTAACTCATTTTATTTTTTAAGTTGGTTGAGAGTTGCTTTTTCTGAAATGACTTATGTGATTATAACCAAAAAAAAACTGTGTATAACTTAAATATGAAAGAAATATTGTTTCACAAAACCTTCCTGTGTATGAATTTCCAAGGATGAAAGAAACATGTTGTCTATCAGAACTTGAGTTGGGTTGGTATAGAGAGTATAGAAAACTGTCAGACTGGGCAGAGTGGGGATAGATGATAAAAGAAGTATCCTTACTGGGTGATAGAAGATGCTCAGATCAACAGGTGATCTTAAAGGAGAATTACATAGCAGATCGGAGTCCAGAAATTAG
This sequence comes from Nannospalax galili, assembly GCF_000622305.1. Taxonomy (NCBI): domain Eukaryota; kingdom Metazoa; phylum Chordata; class Mammalia; order Rodentia; family Spalacidae; genus Nannospalax; species Nannospalax galili. Next base: position 2,162,563 of record NW_008356318.1, read on the forward strand.
AGCAGGAAGCTCAAAAGATCCTTTGCTGACTTACTTTTGGAGTTCTAGTGCTTGGATTTCAGAACACAGATCAGTGATGAAACTGAAAATGAACCAGCAAAGACCATTTGTGCTGTGACTAAAGGATCCTACTGCCGGGACTGTGGCTTAGGTCAACCAGACAGAAGCTAAATTGTGATGTCATTTGTTTCTTCAGTTTTCTGATAAATGTCTGTATCATGATTCTGAAGTGGGCTGTCTTCAGGTTCCAGGAACATTGTCCTGGTTATGAGGTTTATGGGAAGTGGGAAAAAGCCAGTTGTAAATGAAAAAAATTTGTTTTTGGTCTTTTTGAGGCAGGGTGTTCTTGTGGCCCCAAATGGCCTGGAACTTGCTATGTAGTCCAGGCTGAACTTGAGCTCACAGAGATCCAACTGCCTCTGCCTCCCAAGTGCTGGGATTTAAGGCATGTGCCACCATACCCAGCATAAATGAAATTTTACAAATATAACTACCATGGTGTTATATTATATATAACAGTAAGCTATAAAGTTCCAGTAGAACACAGGAATGGAAAATTTCAAATAATTTCTGAGAACATTTACAAATTCCATTTTTTATGGGACTGGAAGTCCTTAGTGGATCTGTTTCAATAGACATATATGCAGGCTGTATACTGAACCATACACCATAGTTCCTAAACAACTGGCAAGAATCAGCTGTATCAGAATCAGCTGGTAGTGCTATGAGGCCTAGCTTTCCAGGGCCTCGTGTCCTCCTAGGAACAGAATCTGCAAGGTTTGAGATTTGCATTTTCTGTGGCCCTCCAGAAAGAACCACTAGCATCGACTTAACTCCCTTTTTCAAGTTTTTATTTACTTATAGTTTTTGTGGCATAGGACACTGAACCTAGAGCCTTATGTATGTGTGAGGTAAGTCCCTACTACTGGCCCATATTATTAGCCTCCTTTTCATTTTAAGATAGGGTCTCACTAAGTTGTCCAGGCTGGCCTTGAACTTGTAATTCTTCTATCACAGCCTGAGTAGCTGGGGTGATAGACTTGTACTACCAGACTCGGCCTGAAATTCCCCTTAGATCCCTGTCAAATTTTCCCAAAGAGAAGATGTTCACTGCTTCAAAGAAATGGAGAATTTGAAGTCTTTGCTCTCTTAAACAGTTTAATCGCTCTCTTTAATGATCTCCTATCCATACATGAATAAGCACTGCTCGTTGCTCTGCCCTAAAGTGCAGTATCAGCTCAGTGTTCCTCAGAACTATTACTGTTGTGGAGTGTTTCACCAGAGATAACCACTCAAAGTTTAGCCGAAAACTGGCCAGGGCTACTAAACAAGAAAAAAAAAAAAAAAAAAAAAAAAAAAAAAACGAAAAACCGTAACTGGGGTGAAAAGTTGAACTTCCCAAACTTACAGGTCTCCGGAGAGTCCTCTTAACAATTTCTATTCTATTAAGCAACAATTACTATTTTGAAGAAGCAAAGCAAGTATAACCTACAGAAGCCATAAATCTGCAGTTAGCAGGCATTCTCCAGGACACGCTGACCTGTTCCCATGACAATCAGGGTTTAGCTGACATGTGTTCCCATACCCTGGGCCAACTGCCTGATAATTTCAGAGAATAAAGTCAGCCAAAACTTTAACATGGCATAGCTATGGTTAAGAAGGTGACCATTACATCACGAATGTTAATTTAATGCATCAGAATTAATAAACCATTAATTCAAGAAAACCATATCCTTAAATTCTGCGGTTTAATCACATGTCTTGGGAACATGTCCCACAGATACAGTGTCCTCTTGTAATCACAGACACTCTGGTCCTACCCTGTGTTCTATTGCCTGTTCTCTTTCCTGCTAAGCTAGTCTGCTTTGTCTGGTACAGAGCAACGTGAGAAGCCTTTGTCTGGTACAGATCAATGTACTCTACATACAGGTAGATACTCCTCAGAAAGCAAAGGCTTGGTTTGCATAGGACTTTATACCTCAGTAGGCTTCCTGCTATCAGATCCCTGGACAAATCCCTCTTTCCAGAATGGTGTCTGAATTTGTTCACACATCCTAGAGACTCTAAGAGAGGAGTGAGGAGACCAGAACTTTGGTTTTGTCTCCATGACTAGCTAGTTGTGGCCTGAAGCAAATAACCTCACTGCTCTGGGTTCTATTTTCTTGAGTAGTAGTAAGACAGAAGGTTTGAATCTTCTCTTCCTACTGTTTATATAATCTAGAGCAAATTGTTAATGTCAGTCCTTCTATCTCATTTATAAAGAAATGATAAAATCTCATCTCAGAGAGTTGTGAGGAAGTTATTTGACAGAGTACTTAAAGCAATATTTTGAACAAGCAAGACTTTTTTTTAATTTAATTTTTTGAGAGGTTTCATAGTATAGTCTAGTCTGACCTGGAATTCTTCATCCAGCTGTATCAGCCTCCCAAGTGCTGGAATGATAGAACAAGGTAAGTTTTCTATCAGTGTTAGCAACTATTACGTTAGGAAGAGGTGGGATAGTAGATGTGAAATGCTTTGAATTGGTTGAAAGTGCACATGTATCTATGAAGTAAATTAGTATTAGCTGTTTATTGCAGTGTAACAAATTATTTCAAAGCTAACCATCTAAAATAACCAATGTTTACTGTCTGGAAATAAGTGATTTAGGCTTGGAGGCTTTCATAAGTATCAGGAGCTCAGCGAAGCTGGAGAGTAGGAGGTGTCACAGTAGCTGATTAAAGCAACAAGCCAAACAGAAGTCAAAGAATCCCTTTCCTCATTATGATAGTGTTAAACAGGGGTCTCAAATGGGAGAAAGTTCCCACTACTCCTGCTCCATTCCTCCCATGGAGCAGTGTGCCAGTCTGTGTGTTTTCTCTCTCTTTGGAGGGATCCCCAAATGAAAGGTTTTTTAAAGTACTTGAGTGTTGAGGACTAAAAAAGAAAAGTCCTGTGTATTAAGTCAAGTTTCTCCAATTACCACAAAGGGACCTTGGCCACAATTCTTAAGAAACATCTTGACTGAAGGGTGCTAGGGGATGGAAATGCAAATATATCCAGGATGGTCAGAAGCGCCTAGGTCTTTCGCTGGTGTTCCCTTTAAAGATGGCAGTGTGCCAACTGTGCATCTCATCTTCTACAGGAAGGACATTTCCTTCTGAGGTTTGTCAGGTAAAGTCTCTAAAGTCATTAACAGTTGAACAAATGTCATATCTAGATTTTGTATAGGAATCCAACTCAGCTCCCACAAAAGTACTCTGCTGGGGTGGGGAGCTGGTTGAGGCTGCATGTAAAAGACAACCTCAGCACAGGGTACCTAAAAATAGGTCCCACAGCCTGGTTAGCAAAAGGCAGGAATGTAGGGCTCAGAAGATCTGCTTAAATAGATGCGCACATTGGTGGGTGGGAGGTGAGGTAAACAAAGTGAGATCAGAGGGTCAAGGCCAGCGAGATGCCACAGCCAGACGGAGGGGGAACTTGGTGTGTTTCTCAAGTTGAACTCACACCACCTGTTTCTAACTGAGGAACCTGGTTCACATAGCCCTCCCTAGCTCACACTTGCTTTCTCCCTCATTTTCTGTTTCTAAGTGGTATGAGGACATTAAAATTATTGTTATTGTTGTTATTGTTATATACATAGGCATGCATGCTACAGCACTAATGTGGGGGTCAGAGGACAACTTTATGGTGTTGGTTCTCTCCTTTCACTTTTACATACATGGATCCTGTAGACTGAACTCAGGTTGCCATGTTTGGAAGACAAGCACATTTTGCCCATCGACCCATCTTAATGGCCCAAATCAGGACATTTTTTAAAGACCCTTAACAATTCACCTTGTGATTTCACTGTATGTGACAACTTGAGGATCATGAATAAAGGGTTTGAGAAGAAGACGGAGAAGGTAAGAAACAACCAGATAGGATTGGCAAGGGCCTGGCCAGATGTTCTGTGGCTGAGGTTCATTCAGGTGAGAATGACACTTCTCCAACTAGATCAGTCTGAAAATACACAAAGGTAACTGGGAATGGTGTTTTTAAAATGACAGGACTTAGTAACAACAAGAGTTATGGCCATTAAAGGTACCTGGTGATAGTATCCCACCTAAGCACTAGGACTAGGCTTGGGCATCTTTCTGGCTTGAATAGCCTACCAATTGTGGAAAATGATAACTTTGATTGATGTGTGAACCAGGTGGGTTGTTTCTCACAATCTGTGTCGATTGTGGTAGGTTAATTATAGTATTTAGGTAGACTTGATCTGCCTGGTCCTGCCTCCTACAGATATTTTGAATTTCCTTAAGGTAATACTGGTCCTGCTTTACTGTGGGAAAGCCAGTCAGACTTCAGTGGTCCTCTAGGATACAGTTCATTGTTTCAATAGTTCACTGATTATGATCAGTGATTCAGGCATGCAAACCTCATGAACAGTGGCTATCTGAGCAAAGGGTCTCCATTTGGAGCCTTTTGCGGAGAATTATAGGTCTAGGAAATTCATATTTCTCATTCCTTATAATATACTAGAACATTATTAACATTACTATTTTGTCTACCATCCACGGAGACTAAGGCAAACAATCAATACAATTCTGAAAAGTACATACAAGTTTCTATTAGTTGTGGCTAGGGAGATGGCTCAGTCAGTAAATTGTTGCATTGTAAGCCTGAGGACTTGAGTTCAGGTCCCAGCATCTATGTAAAAACCCTGGCACAACATCATGTGCCTGTAATCCCAGCACTCAGAAGACAGAGACAAGACAATCCCTGTAGCTTGCAGACTAGTCAGCCTGGCCAAATTGGTGAGCTCCAGGTTTAGTGATCATATTTCCAAAACTAAGGTGAATAGCAATCAAGGAAGATACTTAGCATTGACCTTTGGCTTTCAAGCCCACCCTTACACACATGTGCACACATGCACACATACAAACACTATACACACACATAAACATTTAGGGATATCCTTAGGATCTTAAAAAAGCCTAAGAAGATAATTAAGATGTTTTATGTGAAATGTGCAAATATTCAATAATAAAAAATACATTTAGGGAGCTGGAGAGATGGCTCAGTGGTTAAGAGCACTGACTGCTCTTTCAGAGGACCTAGGTTCGATTCCCAGCACCCACATGGTGGCTACGAACTGTCCTTAACTCCAGTTCCAGGGGAATCCAAAGCCCTCTTCTGACCTCCACGGCATGCAGGCAATACACTCATATACATAAAATAAAAATAATAAAAAATATTTTAAAAAGCAGCTTTAAAAAATACATTTAAAAAGTTCAAGAGCATAACTTAAGAATCATATATACTTTTCCACTCATCAGTGGATTGCCTCTTGGCCTCATGGATGTTACACATGGATTCAGTGTAATGACAAAGATGTCACCCTGATGACTGAGTGGGGATCCATTTGAGAACTTCTATGGATCAGAGATTCTGAAAAGTCATCCTGTGACTACATGTAGATGCTGAACAAAAAATACTTTACAAAATAGTTGAATTATCAAGAAAGTGAGGAAAATTCTCAAGAGCCTAAAGAAAAGGAGAAAACGCTATGAGCAGAAATCATGGTTGAAGTGACTGTAGGAACCTGGCCAGTCCTAGAACAAATACTGGCATCTGAAATCTCAAGTTGTCAGTTTATGGGAGGCTATGCTCTGGCTCTCTGCAAAACCAGGAAATGCAGTTTAGAGTATAAATACAGTCGAGACCCCCGGATTAGACCATGATATCAATGATACAATGTATAAGAATAAAAGTGTGGGAACAATATATAGGAACAAAAGTCTGGTAAAGGAACACAACTCAGCTAAGAGGAAATCTAGCTGAGTTGTAGAATTAGGTGAAAATCAACAACAATAATAAAAATGAATCTGAGAAAGGTTAGCTTTACCAAGTCTTCCAATTTGGCTGTTTGAATTTATACCATCCTTTGAGTCAATAAGTCCCAAACAGAAAATAAAATAGCCCCAACTCGGTATCTGACATAAGCAAACACAAACCCTCAAGAAAGATCAGTTCCTTGAGTCCTCTGAATTCACAAACATTAGATCAAAGATAAACTTCCAGTAAAAAGTGCAAGTATAAGAAGTGAACTGTGATGACCAGAGATCAACAAACACAGTAAGTAATAGATTTAGACCCTCAGGAATTCAGACACAGAAATTTTCCAAAATCAATGCAAAATAACTAAAGAAATGAAAGTTAAAGTAAAAATCATTAGATTGTAAAAAATATTAAAATATTAGGAAACAATGTAACATCACATTAAAATAATCTGTCGTGGCCAAGCTGTATTATTTTAAGAATGTAGTATTGCTTTAATAAGGGAATTTATTTGATGATATACCATATTAAGAAGTGGAAGTAGGTTTGTACTTTTAAAATAGCTTACTGAGTAACAGCCTATAAAAGCAGACGATATTTGAGATTCATAATGAACAATTTAAAGAGTTTTGACACTTGTGGCATCTGTGAAACCAGCATCAAGATAAAGACAATGAACCTATACCTCCAAAGCTTCCTATGGCTGTTTTAAAATACTCCCTTGTTCTTTATTTTAGTGAGGCTATCCTCAGCCTTGTATAACCACTGACATGCTTTCTGTCACTGTAGATTAGTTTGCATTTTCTAAAATTTTATATAGTTGTAATCCTATACTATGCACTCTTATCTGGTCTCATTTCTTTAATTCAACATAATTATTGTGAGGTTCTTTCAGAAATACTATTGTATATGTCAATATATCATCCTTTTTTTGGTCCTGAGTGTGTTCTACTGACTGATAATACTTCTGAAAATTAGTGGTGGGTCTACTAAAGTAGAGTCAGTTCTAGCAATTTTGAAAGCCAGAGCGCAGTGAAAGACCACTGTTAGTAGAAATGCCCTATTAGTTTCTTGAGAAACTAGATAGTCTTCAAGTTTGGGACATTTTCTTGGAGTAGAATTCTCACTGGAATGGGACTGTGGCTCTGTCTTGTTCTGCTTGTGTTGCAGTGAGGCAAGGACCTGTCTAATGCCATGTGCTGCTAGGTGTTCCATTGATGTACATGTTGGGAGACTTTGCCCTACAAATTGGAATTCCTTCTTGACTTTTTCTAACAAACCAAGGTACAGACATTTGGTTTGTCCACCCTAGCCAAGCTTGAGTACCTCTTAGTTACATCATAGGATTCCAGAAGGAAAATAGCTCTGCCCTTTGCAGAAGGATGTAGTGTGTATGTATTTCTGAACATAATTTGAAACGACTTACAGTGACTTATAGCAAACTCACTATCATGCTTGGTTTTCCTTGCATTATTTGTAAAATGTCCAGGCAGGAAAAGATGAAGAAACAAGAGGCAAGAAAAGAGTTTGGGAAGACTCAGCGCTTCCCAAAGATAAGGAAACCTCTACATTCACAGCAGTTTGCTTAATTGTCTGTTATGCTAGGATGTAGCCAGCAACAGACAAGCCTGACAGAAAAACAAGAAGCCAAGACCTCAGCCTGAGTGAAGAGTAGACTTACAAAAAGCGGTTAGAGGCCAGGCAAGATAGTACACGCCTACAATTCCAGCAATCAGGAGGCTGAGGTAGGACCGTAGCAAGTTCAAGGCCAGCTTGAGCCACATAGAGAGACTGTCTCAGAACAGAGAGGGATTAAAATAGTGCCAAGATCCAGGTCAGCAGTCAGTCCAGGAGGCACTGAAAAGGATGTGCTTAGCAGTGGCTGACAGTAAAGAGGACCAATCTGAGAATCTGTGCAAGTAGAAGAGAGGCAGAGAGCAAACGATGGCTATTCCAAAAATTAAGAGGGAGTGAAAATGGAACAGATAAAATGGTTACAGACGGAGGATGTTAGGCTGTCACAGAAGCAAACTGGAACAACTGCCTGGGGAATGTGGTATCAGAAGAGAAACTGACTTTTCTTATGGGCATATTTGGTGTTCCTGAAGAAGTAATTATGCACTTAAAAAATTCTTTTGTATAGAGGCACTTCTGGCATATTAGAAATTATTTGGTTTATACACTATTCTTGCTTAGTAGCAATGTAATGTACTTTTTAAATGATTATAATTCAAAACAGCTGTGATGCCTACCCTGATGATAATCTCTGATGTAAACAGGAACTGTGTTTACAAGTAGCAGCAAAGGCAAGAGCAGCCAAAGTGAATTTGGTTTGCCACGCATTAGAATCTTTTCCAAATATTAACTCATTTAATTCTTACACATTATTCATCATCGTTTATGCTTTCTGGAACACTCTGCTTGCATTTCACCTGGCTAGTAATATTTTCTATTGATTAATAGGTTTTAAGTCTTATAATGAGTATATTAACAGTATTTAGAAAAATCAAACCAATTCATCTACAAATAAAAATTCAGTAATGGTGATAGTTACATTTATTCAAAGAGTTTCATTAATTAGAACGAGGGGGGTGGTGCTCATGTGCTGATCTTAGAATATGTCCATGACCTCTTCTAGGTTTAAAGATAAATTATTTAATTATGAGAAAGATGATCGTTAATTATGGTAGACACAGGTTCTGTGATATTAATTTTCAAAATAAGCCTTCCTGCTGCATCCTCTCAGACACTGCCTGATAGACATTTGCATTATGATGCACAGTCTGGAGGCATTGACTATACTCTGCCTCACCTAGTATGGAAAGAAGAGTTTGTGTCTCCTGTCTGGACCACCGGATGCCTGCGCTGCTATTGGTGGTGGCCATGGTGGGCTGGCAAGAAACACTACTGAAGCCCCGGAGCAGCCGGGTGCACACTTGAAGGTGGGGAGGTCGGTGTGCGCTCGTGTATATATCGAGCAGCCAGCCGGTTCTTTCCTCTCAAAGCTAATTGTTGAGAAGCCAGGTCCGAGGACCACAGTTTGGCTTCTGCCAAGGATCTGCTTTACTTTTACTACTGTATTTGCAATAGTTCTTATTCTACTTTGCTTTGCTGCCAGTCCAACAACCTGCTCATTTTTCTGAGTAAGCAACAACGGCTGGAGTAACCCTGTCACCCGCATCATTTGCAGCCACAGCCAGACCATCTTTGTAGATGACCACACAGGCCGATATGCAGCCGAGGTGCGCGCTGATCGCCGCCATGAGGCGGTGGGGACCACGGCAGCGGCAACCAGGGACCCTGCAGAGCCACAGCTAACCACCTAGGAACAAGCCCAGCAGGCTCCGCCCAGAATGAATTTTTATACAAGGAAAGTAATTTGGTTTTATTAGCACATTTGCATCTTTAGCAACCGTCATACTATAAAAAGATTTCATTTGATTAAATATCAATTTTATTAAGAGAAATTAAGTATGAAATGTGTATGTTTAACGCTCATTAGATCTGTGATTATTAAGGAAGCTTGTGACACCCAAGTCCATGGGAAAAGAATAACATGAAATTATGAGGGCAATGATTTCTTTTTTCACAATAAATTTGGCTCAGCGACAGGCAAATTTTATTAACAAGTCTCTGTCTGCCCTGGATGCATTAAGAAGGGGGAGAAGCAGGAGGACTGGAAGGAAGAAGACTTGCCAGAGAAAGCAGCTTACTTATGAAGAGCATGGAAATGCCTTCCTGGCTAAACATGTCTGTTACACATCTGACCTGGCACTGATTGGTGGCAAAGGTACAGCAGAACACTGAGTCATCCATTGGTGTTTCAGCACCATATTGCATGCCCTGTAATCTACTTGCGCAAGTATCTGCCATCCATTTCTCTTCCATGAAGGAGCAGGGAGAAGAGAATAGCCCTGGAATGAGGGGCTGAGTACTCCCAAGGCAAAGCCAAACTGAATGCTGTGGCAGAGGCACTAGACCTGCACAGTCAAGACACACACAGGTAACAGTACCAGCTCTTCCATAGACTCTGATGTGAGAATGATAACCAAGTGCTTTGGCCACCACACTGGGTGTTACACAAAGCTGCCAGCACCAGCCTGGAGCTTGTCTGTCTCCACTCAGGTTTTCCCATCCCCTGAGGGATTCACCACTCTCCTGGCTTCTGACAGAATCTAGAGAGAGCAAACTTCCACATTTAAAAAAAAATTATTGAGCTTTTAGAATTTCATACAATAATTCTTAATCAAATTTAGACCCCCCCATCCCCCATTCATGCCCCCTTCATCCCCCCTACTGGACCTCATATTCTGCCATTCATGTTAAGTCCTTTCCAGTCAAGTGTTTGTACCCAGATGTCTTTCAGTGTAAATTCATCCTCAGCAGTTAAGAGCATGGGCTGTTCTTGCAGAGGACACAGGTTCTAATCCCAGCACCCATATGGCAGGTAACAACTGTCTATAACTCCAGTTCTAAGAGATCCATTGCCCCCTTTCTGACCTCCATGGGCATTACATGACATGGGTGCACTTACAGACTTGCAGGCAATACACTCATACACATAAAATAAAAATAATACTAAAATGTTTTCCAGAAGGGAGGAGAGAAAAGGGTGGTGGTCCGACCCCAGACTGAGAACTATTGGAGACTGATTGCTACTGGGTGAGGGAGAATATGCCTTACATATGATCTTTAGATGGACTGACTTCCACATCTTTCATCCCAAACTCTCTTCTGAGTTACAAATCTGCTGACTCTACATCACTACTCATATGCATCTGGAGGCACTGGAATGTAGCCGTGAACAAAACAGAGGGAAGAAAACCTTTTTAAAATCCACCTTCTAGCCCATACTCAAGATATCCCAACCTGAATATATGCCCACTCTGTTACTATGGATACAAACCACCTCTTACATTTATCCCTGAGGTCCTTTTCTCATTCTTTTGTGCAGACACAATAATTCACCAAATCAATCACCTGTCTCCTGAACTGTGCGAAGGCTCCTAGTTAGCTTTGTGTTCTTCTCCTCCCTGAGCCAGGAGGACTTCATTCCACTTTCCAGGATGGATTTTTTTTTTTTTTTGGTCTTTTTGAGACAGGGTCTCCCTGTAGCCCCAGTTATCCTGGAACTCACTATGTAGATCAGGCTGGCCTTGAACTCACAGAGATCCACCTGCCTCTGCCTCCCAAGTGCTGGGATTAGAGGCATGTGCCACCACGCCTGGCCCAGGATGGAATTTTTACTGTGCATATCTGAAAATGTCAATGCCCTATTTAAAAACCATTCCAGTACAACGTGAATCAAATGCAGAGCTACTAAACTGGGCATGCTCACCTCCCACCTCCCCAGATCTTGTCCCTTATCTCTAAGTACCAGCTGCAGTGACACTCACTGTGTTCTTTCCTGTGACAGATTCCTCACTCTGGGCACACTTCTTCCATTTGGCGCTGGTTATACCAAATCATTTTCAGGTCTGTTCAAATGTGACTTTTCTACCCTACAATCCTTGGCACATTGTATTGATTTCCTTATCTGTACATTTGTGGCTTATACATATTTATATATGTTTAGTATTTTTCTCTAATGTGATCATTACTTGTATGATAATCCTCTTCGTGTCTGTCTCCACCACTAGGGCAGGAGCTGTATCCATCTTCTCACCAGAGTCCGCAGTGATATCTCAGTGGGAATAGTAGGCATTCCATGAATTTGAATATTTTAGAGGCCTATGTAAGTCAGTGATAAGAAATTAAAACTCATCCAGTATGTAATTATGAGAAAGAGACAAATACTCATGGGCTAATTAGGAAGAATAAGTACAATTTTTATTGTCCAGATGACAACAGTGAGTTAAAGCAACTACAGTGAAAGGAGATGAATATTGATAATAAATAAGAATAATAAAAAGATATTGTAGAAGCTCTAGTCTGCAAAAAGGTATAATGGAAATGTCATGAAGGGTGAGAAATGACCTTTGTCTATGTAAAAAGAATGAGGAAACCTCACAGAGACTGCACATAGGACTTTTGGGGACCTGACCAGCTCCTAATGTCATTGGAGATACACTATTCAGACACAGCTAAGTGGGGTTGTATAGAGAGAAACGTGAAGTGCAAATGAACAATATTTCATTCCACTTTTTGTTAATCTAATTAAATATCTGAGGTACAGTAAATTTATAAAGACAAGAGGTCTATTTGGATCATACGTCTGAAGACTGGAAATCCCAATAGCATGGTTTAAGCTTCGATGACAACCCCATGGCAGATACTAGAAACACTATCCAGTGGGAAAGATCTCTTAGCAGGAAGTGAGAACAGATGGGGACCCATAATCCCTTTTTAGGGTATACCCTCCTAATCAGCCTCCAATCAGCTCTACTTAAAGGTCCTGCCACCACACCTAGGAACAAATCTCCAGTACATGAATATTTGGAGGAGAAACTTAATATTCAAATCACAGCAGCAGCTGTTAAGTAGAATAAAATCTTAGTCTTTATGCAGAGAAACTCATGATGGCCTTTAAACCTGGTTTAAGATGCATATACATCTTTAATAAACTGAGCAGATTTGTGATTGGGAATGGTCAGGTACAGGCAGAATGTGAATGTCTTCTACACATAACTTGTGTTGATAGCTGATCTCTGGAAAATGACCAGCCCCCAAAAAATGTGCAGTGTAGTATTGATTTCATGATAGGAATACTATACCTCAAGATTTAGAACCTTCTAAGGTATTCAAAAATCCCCTGAGATTTCTATTTTTCAACCTCAAAGCACAGAATGTATACTGTTTTCCTGGAAAACAACATGTCTCATGTTTCTGAGGGCTTGTTTTTTAATGAAAAAAAGTATATCCAGCCTTATGTATTTAGGGATATATAGACTAGATTTTTTTTGTACATTAATCACAAAATGTGAGTAAAATATTGAGTCTGACCTACATAATTGTACTGTGGAAGTACTATTGTTGACATTTTTAGGTCAGCAATAAAATTGTTTGTGAAACTTTAAGCTAGTGTTAATGAATTGTTTTTCTTTGCCTAATTAATAAAGCACTATCACCTTTTATCATTAAGTAGGCTTTAATATGGAATCTGAATAGATTTCTAGTTTCTTATTTCTATAAAAGACAATGAAATGTTTCCTCTGTGTTGACCCTCCTCTTTGTAGACTGGACACTGGTTCAGGTCCATCTGGTGGGGTCTCGTTGGCCTCCTTGATCAAGAGGACAGGTGACCCACCACAATTACACGACATTTTGAGAGATGCTCATAGTCCCCTGGAACTAGTCAACCTAGAAGGGCAAGGAGCAAAAACTGTCCTTTATGTCCCTCTGACCAAATTATTATAGGCTTCAAAGTATGTCTGTTAAACATCCAAGTAGGTTAGTTCCACCAGTCTGGTATTTTTAATTACTGTGTGTCATGTAGATAAATCTTGGGCAAAGATCAGTTGTTCTCAGATAAACCTTACCTAGACATATATTTCTTTATCTGCTATGTATAATTTGTAGGTAGGTTGTGGGAGTAATATGGTACCCTCTTGTTTTCAAAACCAGCTAGGCATTGTTTATCTCTCACATTGTCTCACCCCTCCATCATGGTTTTCCCACTTAAGGTGTCCCCATTTCCCCCCTTTCTCCCTTAACAATACCCTTCTCCTATGGTCCTACCTCTCTTGAGCTCCTTCTTTTCCTTTCTCCCCTAAGTTCCTTGTATACCCTTCACTCCCCACCTCCCTTAAACTAACCCAGTTTTTATCCATATATCCTTTATTAAAGCCTGTTTCCTATTGTTCTCTTTCATGTTCTTTCTTTTCCTTTACCTCCCTGTTTCCTTTCCATTATCCTGGTCCCTGTAGTTATGTCTAGATACATACTCACTTATCAGGTTTTGGTTCTAGGATCCACGTATGAGGGAGAACATATGTCGATTTTTTTTTTCTGTATCTGTGTTACTTCACTTAGTGTAACAGTTTCTAGTTCCATCCATTTACTTGCAAGTTTCATGATTTCATCTTTCTTTACTGCTGAGTAAAAACTCCATCGAATAAATGAACCACATTTTCATTATCCATTCATCAATTGAGGGACATTTAGATTGCTTCCATCTCTTAGCTATTGTGAAAAGGGCAGCAACAAAAATGGATGTACAAGTGTCTCTGCAATAGGGTGAGTTCTTTGGGTATATGTCAAAGAATGGTATAACTGGGTCAAGTGGTAGGTTCATTTGTAGTTTTTTAAGAGTTCTCCGCACTGCTTTCCATAGGGGTTGAACCAGTTTTCAGCCCCACCAGCAGTGGATGAGTATTCCCCTTTCCCTACACCTCTCCAACATTTGGTATCATTTGTTCTCTTAAACTTAGCCAGTCTGACTGGGGTAAGATGAAGTCTTAAAGTGGTTTTAATGTGCATTTCCCTAATTATTAGTGATGTTGAACA
>NW_008356318.1:2177862-2184334 GCF_000622305.1 Nannospalax galili
ATTCTTAGATATACTATCATATCATCTGTAAAAAGGGATAATTTGATCTCTTCTTTTCCAATTATTACTCCTTTAATTTCCCGCTCTTGTCTTAATGCTCTTACAAGAGTTTCAAGCACTGTGTTAAAGAGGAGTGGATATAGTGGACAGCCTTGTCTGGTTCCTGAATTCAATGGGAATGCTTCATTTTTCTCCATTTAGAATAATGTTGGCTGTGGGTTTGTTATATATGTTTTTAATTATTTTGAGATATGGTCCCTCCAGTCCAATTCTCTCAGGGACTTTGAACATAAATGCACGTTGAATTTTGTCAAAGGACTTCTCTGCATCTATTGAAGTGACCATGTGTTTCTTGTCTTTGAGCCCATTTATATGATTTATGACATTTATTGGCCTACGTATATTGAACCATCCCTGCATCTCTGGAATAAAGCTGACTTGATTATGGTAGATGATCTTTTTGATGTGTGTCTGTACATGGTTTGCAAGTATCTTGTTGAGAATTTTTGGATCTATGCTCATTAAGGATATAGGTCTATAGTTTTCTTTTTTGGTCATATCTTTACCTGGCTTTGGTATTAGAATGATGCTGTCTTCACAGAAGGAATTTGGAAGTTCTCCCTCCATTTCAAGTATTATGTTGAGAATTTTTGCATCTATATTCATTAAGGATATGGGTCTATAGTTTTCTTTTTTGGTTGTATCTTTATCTGGCTTTGGTATTAGAGTGATGCTGACTTCGTGGAAGGAACTTGGAAGTTCTCTCTCCATTTCTATCTTTGTGAATAAATTAAGTAGTATTGGATGTAGATCTTTAAATGTCTGGTCGAATTCTGCTGTAAATCCATCTGGTGCTGGGCTTTTTTTGGTCAGGAGGTTTTGTATTACTGATTCAATTTCTTTTTTGTGTTATGGGTCTGTTTAAGTGGTTAATCTCTTCTTAGTGTAGTTTTGGTGGTTCCCATGCCTTTAGATATCCATCCATTTCGTTTAGGTTTTCAAATTTTGTAGCATATAGGTTTTTAAAGTATTCCCTTATGATGTTCTGTATCTTTCTGGTGTCTGTTGTGGTATTTCCCCTTTCATCTCTGATTCTGTTTCTTTGGAGGCAATCTTTCTTCTTTTGGTTAACTGGGCTAGTGGTCTTTTAATCTTGTTTATCTTTTCAAAGAACCAGCTCTTGGATTTGTTGATTCTTTGTATTATCTGCTTTATTTCAATTTCATTAATTTCTGCCCTGATTTTTGTTATTTCTTCTTGTCTGCTGGGTTTGGGTTTTGTTCACTGTTGCTTTTCAAGTGTTGAGTTGCAACATTAAGTCATTTATTTGTGTTCTTTCTGATTTTTTGACGTAGGCACTTAGAACTATAAACTTCCCTCTAAGGACTGCTTTCAGCATGTCCCAGAGGTTTTGTTGTGTTGTATTGTCCTTTTCACTTAGTTCCAGGAATACATTATTGCTTTCTTAATTTCTCTTTTGACCCATTCATCATTCAGGAGTCTGTCATTTAATCTCCATGTCTTCATGTTGTGATTAGGGCTTCTTCCAGTGTTGATTGTAGGCTTTATTGCATTATGGTCTGATAGAATGCATGGAGTTATTTCAATCTTTTTGTATTTGTTGAGGTTTGTTTTGTGCCCCAGTATATGGTTGATTTTGGAGAAGGTTCCATGGGGTGCTGAGTAGAAAGTATGTCCTCTGGTGCTTGGGTGGAACACTCGGTAGATGTCCGTGAGGTCCATTTGATATATGGTATTGTTTAATTCAGATGTCTCTCTGTTAACTCTCTGCCCTATTGACATATCAAATGGAGAGAGTGGGGTATTGAAATCCCCTGCTATTAATGAGCTGGGATTAATCTGGGTCTTAAAGTCCTGTAGTATTGTTTTTATGAAGTTGGGTGCACCAGAGTTTGGTGAATATATGTTCATGATTGTAATATCTTCTTGATTTATTGTTCCTTTGATCAGAATGAAGTGGCCCTCTTTATCTTTTCTGATTTGTTTTAAAGTCCATATTGTCAGATATTAGAATTGCTATGCCTGCCTTTTTCTTAGTACCATTTACTTAGTATATTTTTTTCCATCCTTTCCCTTTAAGAGAGTGTCTGTCCTTCAAAGTGAGATGAGTTTCTTGCAGACAAAAAAAGACAGGTTTTGTTTCTTAATCCATTCGTCTGTGTCTTTTGACTGGGGAGTTCAATTCATTAATATTTAAAGTTATTAATGAAAGATGAGTATTGAATCCTGTCATTTTTATTTCTGTTCACGTTCTTGATATAGCTGTACTTTTCCACAGTTATACCTTCATTGGATTTCTTTCCACAACCCCTTGGGTATAGTTGTTCCTTTCTTCAGCTCTTTGTATTGCTTCCAGAACTCTCTGAAGGGCTGGTTTTGTGGACATGAATTCCTTCAGCCTATTCATGTCATGGAAGATTTTTCTTTCCCCTTTGACTATAATAGACATTTTGGCTGGGTATAGTAATCTGGGTTGGCATCTGTGGTCATTTAAAACTGGAAATGATTTGGTCAGGTTCTTCTGGCTTTCATAGTTTGCACTGAAAAGTCAGCTGTAATCCTAATGGGTTTTCCTTTATATGTGACTTGTTGTTTCTCTTTTGTAGCTTTCAATATTGTCTCTTTGTTTTGTACATTTAGTGTTTTTACTAGGATGTGCTGTGGAGAGTTCCTGTTCTGGTCCTGTCTGTTTGGTGTTCTGTATGCTTCTTGTATTTGTATGGGCATGTCTTTCTTTAAGTTTGGGAAATTTTCTTCCACAATTCTGTTGAAGATCTGGTCCATGCCATTGTCTTGGGATTCTTCTCCTTCTTGTATGCCTATGATTAGCAAGTTTGGTCTTTTTATGGTATCACTCAATTCCTGCATATTCCATTCTGATTTCTTAAATTTTTCATAGTCTTTGCTTGAGTGGCCTAGTTCATCCACTTTATCTTCCAGTCTTGATACTCTGTTTAACATCTCATTCATCCTATTGGTGAGGCTTTCTCTTGTCGTTTCTAATTGGCTTACTTCTTTCATTTCCTTCTTCATTTTAGCCTAAGCATTCTTCAATATTTCTAACTCCTTTCTGAATTCATTCAGCAGTTTATCCTTATCTTCTTTCAGTTCTTTGATTTGTGTGTTCTTTAAATTCACTGAATTATTTTTATCATGTTTATAATTGTTCTTTTGAGTTCCATGTCCTGCATTATTTCTAGGGGGTTCTCATTGTACTCCTCTAGAGGACTATTGGTATTTGGTGGGGCTATGTTATTTTGGTTTTTCATGTTAATATTTTTTCTCTGTGATCTTGTCATGTGAATTTCTTTTGAAGTTTCCGATTCTTGTGTGAGACTCAAGCCTTCAAGTTTAGGTCCGCTTCTTTTTGTGAACTTTATGTGTCTTCGTGCTTTACTTTTGGGGCATGAAAAGGAATGGGACAGGACCCAGGCTAGGAGGAGAGACAGGCAGGGAAGATGGGAGGGTGAATGAGGCTGGGGGAGTCAAGGCATGGAGGGCATGATCCAATTACCCGGAGAGTGAGGCCTGCAGGTAGTAGAGAGGCCTGGGAGTGGGGCAGGCCCAGGGAAGCAGAGGGAGGTGAGGGCCAGGCCAGGCCCAGAAGCAGTGCTCCTGGGGACCAGAGAAGGCACTGAGTTGGTCTGGATGCAAAGGATCAGGAAGTAGTGGTGGTTCCCCAGGTGTCTAGACCTGCAGGTAGTGTAGGCCCAGCAAAGCAGAGGGAGGTGAGGGAGGCGATAAAATATTTTCTATGTCCATATGGAAAAAAAAAAAAAGAGAATGAACAAGCATGCAAACTCTTTTTTCTTTAGTCAGTGTTAACAATAAAGTTTTACTTTTTAAAAGTTAATTTTCAGCCAGGTGTGATGGCGCATGCCTGTAGTCCCAGCACTTGTGAGGCAGAGGCAGGCCGATCTCTGTGAGTTCAAGGCCAGCTTGGTCTACATAGTGAGTTCCAGGACAGCCGGGGCTACAGGGAGACCCTGCTTCAAAAAAACAAAACAAAACAAAACAAAACAAAACAAAACAAAAAAAGTTAATTCTCAGCTACTGTGGAAAATAGTTTTGCTGTTCCTTAAACTAAATCTGCAACTATTCATAGGACCCATAAGTTCACATTGAGACATTTACCTAAGAGAAATAATACTTGTCATCATACAGTGCACTCAAATGTCCA
This sequence comes from Nannospalax galili, assembly GCF_000622305.1. NCBI lineage: Eukaryota > Metazoa > Chordata > Mammalia > Rodentia > Spalacidae > Nannospalax > Nannospalax galili. The sequence goes on from NW_008356318.1 coordinate 2,182,064, forward strand.
TAGCATCTTTGTTTGCAATAGCTAAAGACTGAAAACAGCCTGTATGTTTTTCAGTGAATGCAGAGTAACTCAACAATAAATAAAATGAATTATCAAACATGTAAAAGTGTCTGGAGAATTCCATTAAGGAAAAAAGAAGCCAGTTCTGAAAGGATACTTTTTAACATCCCTGCAATGGAAAATTTTAACAACTGATAAAAGTTGCTGGGGATGTAGAGGTGGCAGATAGTGAAAAAGGGAACAAAGCTGAGTAGAATGGCAAAAGAGCAGCACGGGCACCCTTCCTGTGTTGAAAATATTCTGCATCATTGTTTTCCCATTCACTAAATGATGGACATTTTGGATAGTTCTAGGTTTTTTGTTTGGGGCGGGGGGTCTGCTTGAATAATGCTATTGTGAATAATGATGTTCAAGTCTTTATATAGATATTTATTTTCACTTTACTTGGTAGATACCTAGAAGAAAAATTGCTTATTGATAGGGTAATATAACTTCTTAATGGTATGTTAATATATAATTTTGTAGGAATTGCCAAAATGTATTTTAGAGTTTGAGTAGCACTTTACATCGCCATCAAAGAATAAAGATTCTAGATTTTTTCATACATGCCTTAACAATTGGGATTCCACATGTGTATTAGTTACTTTTCTGTACTACTGACAAAACAACATGACCAAGGCAACTTACAGAAGAAGACTTTGAGTTTACCATTCCAGAGGGAGAGACCATGATGGAATGGGGAGGAGAAAGCCAAGTGCTCATACCTTCAAGCAGGCCAGTTGGAGCCCAGGACATGTATATATCACATCCTCTTTATCAATTAATTAGTTAATGGATACTTTGGTGGCTTCCATTCCTTACTATTGTGAATAGTGCACCAACAAACACTGGAATGTGGTTGTTTCTTCAATACACTGCTTTTATTTCCTTTGGCCATATACCCATTAGTGAGAGTGCTGTAATATGTGGTAGCTTATTGCTAATCTTTTGAGATCTCTTCATAATGTTTTTGAATGACTATAAATAATTTGCATTTCTATCAAGAATATGAAAGGAATTCCTTTTATCTACATCTGGCCAAGACTTGTTTTCTTTAATCTTCTTTATGGTAGTTATTCTGACTGTAGTAGGTTTTTCCTCATTGTGGTTTTGATTTGCAATTTCCTAAGGCGTAATGATACTTTTTCCTGAGCCCGATGGCCATTGTATGTCTTCCTCTGAAAAGTGTTCCTAGATCTCTTCCCTATTTTTAAATTGGGTTATTTGGGATTTTCTATTGCGTTTTTAAGAGTCCTTCACACATTTTGAATATTAATCCTTTTACCAGGTGTATAGTCATATTTTCCTAATGAAAAATTTTCTGAACTTTTGCTCATTTCTAAAAAGGAGACTATTTGTATTTTTATGATTGTAAAGGTTTATTTACATATTCAATACAAAAGAATATCTCCTTATCAAATAAATTATTTGCAAATATTTTCTCCTAATCTTTTTGTTTTCTTAATTATTTTTTTAGAGAGTAAATGCTTTTTATTTAGAAGTCCAATTTGTCAACTTTTTCTTTTCCTTTTTGGTTAAGTGATTGATTTTCTTTTTTGGTTTATACAACAGAAATTTATTTCTCATAGTTCTGGGGGCTGAAGTCTGAGATCAGGTTCTCAGTAGAGCTGTGTTCCAATGACTGGGATTTTTGACAGCTATCTTCCTGTACTTTTGGGAGACAAGGAGAAAGTGTGAGAGGGCTGGGGTGTCTTTTAAAAGGACATGAATCCAAATGTTGTCCACTTGACTAGGGCTCTGTGCAGGCCTATTAGGGAAAGCTATTTCTCTGACTAGGGTGGCACAAACCAAAAAGTTAACCCAGTACCACCAATCACCAGGCCAAGGGACCCCCCCCCCAGGAAGACAGGACCACCCCCCAAGGAAGGCAGGATCACCATCTCCCCACCCTTTCTCCAGCCCCATCAAGGCATGCAGTCTATAGAAGTCAATAAAGTATTTTGATGTTTACAACTCTGCAGTCAAAGCCAAGCCTAGCCATGCTGCTTTCTATCCTGGCTCTGCTGGGAGGGAGCCTGGCCAGGAGGAGGATCTGGAGTAGCTTTATCATCCCTCTGCACGTCTGTTTTCTCACCAGCAAAATGAGTGAGTGGAGGCTCGGCTTCCAGATTTTCAGCCAGCTTTGACATTCTGTAGTTAAAATGCACCTGAGCCAAAAAGGGCCTGAAAGCCCTCGCCCTACCTGCTGCCCGCCCTGCACATCTTTTCAGC
>NW_008356318.1:2184403-2184661 GCF_000622305.1 Nannospalax galili
GTTTACAGATGAATTATTATGCTTATATAATCTTTTACTCATTATAAACTCTATAAGACATAAAATTAAATGAGGATCCAACGTTTAAAAAAGATCTCCACTTCGTTGTCAAAACAAACAATTTCATACAGAAAACTTCATTCCAAAGCTATTGACATTGAGACGTTTTCACATGCATTTCTAATCTCTATATACATGACTATCACTGGTCACAGTCGCCCACCTTCTGAGCTCCTCGGCATCTGAGCATGAATACAA
>NW_008356318.1:2184976-2185979 GCF_000622305.1 Nannospalax galili
ACATTTTTGCTTGTTATATAGCCTTTAGCTATACATATGGACTCTTAAAAAATTATATTGGCCCCTTTAATCTTTGGTTATACTTTCCTTTTGGGTGTTTAAGGCCATACAGTTGGACCAGATAAACTGATTTGTTTTTACTCTTGAGGTAATTTGAGGATCTGTTCTTCAGGGGTCCCATGGGGTTGGGAGGAGCCCCTGGCTCCTTTCTTTTACCAGTTCCATCTATGTGAGATAAGTCAAAGGTCCTGCTCGACCATTGTTGGCTTCTCTTGGAAGCATGGAGGAAATGATTCCTCCGTGTTGACCCTCCTCTTTATAGACTGGACATTGGTTCAAGTCCATCTGATGGAGTCACATTGGCCTCATTGATCAAGAGGTCAGATGACCCACCACCATTACAGGACATTTTATGTTTTGCGAGATGCTCATAGTCCCTGGGAACTAATCGACCTAGGAGGGCAAGGAGCAAAAAGTGTCCTTTGTGTCCCTCTGACCCAATTAGTATAGATCTCAAGGTATGTCTGTTAAACATCCAAGAAGGTTAGTTCCACCATTCTGGCATTTTTAATTACTGTGTGTCATGCAGATAAGTCTTGGGTAATGACCAGTTGGTCTCAAATAAACCTTATCTAGAGATAATTTTTCTTGATCTGTTATGTATAATTACTCAGTAGATTGTAAGAATAACATGGTTCCCTCTGGTTTTCGTGACTAGCTAGGCATCCTCTCTTGTATTGTCTCATCCCTCTATCATGGTTTTCCCAGTTAAGGTGCCCCCACTTCCCCCTCTTTCTTCCTTACTAATACCCTTGCTCCTATGATCCTACCTCTGTTGAGCTTCTTCTTTCTCCTTATCCCCTAGGTTCCTCATATACCCTTCCCTCCCCACCTCCCTTAGACTAACCCAATTTTTATCCATATCTCCCTTATTAAGGCCTGTTTCCTACTGTTCTCCTTCAGATTCTTTCTTTACGTTTACCTCCCTGGTTCCTTACCCTTG
>NW_008356318.1:2188517-2196847 GCF_000622305.1 Nannospalax galili
TCTTGGAATTGTTGATTCTTTGTATTGTTTTCTTTGTTTCAATTTCATTGATTTCTGCCTTGATTTTTGTTATTTCTTCTTGTCTGTATCTATTTTTATGTCAGGACTGCCACATTTTGATTGCTATAGCTTTATCATATCATTGAGACTTTTTTTAACTCTACAGTATCCAACTTTTTTTTTCTTCAAAATTGTTTGGGCTATTCCTTATATTGCATTTCCATACATTAAGATTATCTTATCTGTTTCTACATAAAAGCCTACTAAGATTATAGGAAAAATGACATTGAATCTACAGAGCAATTTAGGTAGAATTTCTACTTTAGTAGCTTAGAGTTTTTCAGTGCATGAACATAATGTGTCTCTTCATTTTGCCAGATCTTCTTTAATTCTTCTAGCAATGTTCAGGGATAGAGGTCTATGCTAAGCCTGCTAAATATTTATTCCTGAATAGTTTATTTTTGGTGCTCTTAGGGGGAAATAGTTTTCTTAATTTTATAAGATGTTCATAGCTAAAATATAGAAATATAATTGGCTTTGTGTGCTCCTGTGGTTTCCTTAAATTTTGTCAACCTGGATTATTAGTTTTAGGAACTTTTTATAGATTCACTAGAATTTTTTCCAAATAATACCTAATTATCTGCATATAAAACAGTTTTAGGCATGCCCTCCTGATCTGTGTAGTATTAATTTCTCTTCTTGCCTTGCCTTGCTGGCTATTCCTTGGTATAATATTGAATGGAGCTGGTGAAAGGAGGCATCCTTGTCTTTTTCCTGACCTCAGGAAGGAAAACTTTCATTCTTTCAGCAATGTTATCTTGGCTATGGTTTTTGCTTGCTTGCTTAGTGTAAGGCCTAAAATCAAGGCAGAACTACCATTGACACCTGGTGCAATTGGGAGATCTTCAAATGACATAACCACAGGTTCCCCTCTCTACTCTATGCCCATGAGTAAGTTCCCATAACCAAGTAATTCAAACCAAACAGCAGATTCAGTTCCTAATTCTCTGCAAAGCCTGGTGTTCAGGCCCTGACAGCTAGTAGAATTACCTAATTAATAAAATCACATCTGCCTAGTGGCCTCAGGGACTCCTCACTCTCTTGATAGTACAAAGCCTGCCTCTCATAACCCCAGATGTTCACACTATACCTCAGTGCTACCTCTTGTGACCTACATGGCTGATGGTGTCCTCTTTTCTTGGGCTGCAAGGGTGTGGGTTTGATATACTGCTTTGGATCTCATTTGTCAATTGTCTGTGACTATGTGGTCTGCTATCTCCAGAACCCTCAGTCAAGAATCCTTCCCTTGTTAGTGGAGTGAACAGGAGGCAATTAAAACCTTTCAATAAACTCCTTTTACAGACTGAGAAAGTATACTACTTTTTCTAGCTTTGGAGCTTTAGTTATGACTTGGTATTAGATTTTTCAAATTATTTTTCTGAATTTTTTGAAATTATTTTGGTTTTGTATATATTCTATAAATATGATAGATTACATTCATTGATCTGTATTTATTAGCCATTTGCATTTCTTGAGTGAACCCCACGTGATCAGTATCATGATTAATACCGTTAATATGTTTCTGGGTTAAGTTTCTAGTATTTTATTTAGTATTCTTTGTCAATATCATGCTGGTCAATTTTTCTCTTTTCTCATGAATTCTGTCTGGTTTTTAAATCAAGATACCATTAACCTTTTAGAATAATTTGAGACTCTTTCCCCACTCAGTACTTATTTCTCCTCAATTTGGATTTGATCTGTTCTTTGCCCATTTTCCTAAAGATGGAGCTCAGGATATTGATTTTTAGATTTTTCTACTTTTCAAATGCAAGTTTGTAAAGCCATACATTTTCTTTTAACTAAGGCATTAGTATAATGCCTTATATATGTATAATATATGTTTGGAAATCTTTTCATTGCATTTGGCTAGGAGTTTTCTAACATCCCTTATGATTTTTCTTCATCTTGCATGTTATTCAGAATTGTTAATTTCCAAATATTTGGGAATTTCTCAAGTCCATTCCTGTTATTAATTTGCATTTCATTCCATTGTGCTGGGAGAACATGCACCCAGTGATTGGGTTATGGCTTTCCATATCACCTATCCTGAAGAACATTCCAGGTATACTTGAAATTCTTATGTACTTCTTCATGGGAAAGAATGTGGATGAAGTCTATCTTAGTTTGTTACCATCTACACACCAGTAAGTTAAATGGGTTCATAGTGTCCTGTTTTCCTCTAACCTATGACTTCTTGTTCTATCAGATATTGAAAGTGAAGTATTAGACTCTATAGTTTCAGGAGGGGTGCTGGAGAGATGGCTCAGTGGTTAAAAGCACTGTCTGCTCTTGCAGAGGACCCAGGTTCAGTTCCCAGGACCCACATGGTAGCTAACAACTGTCAATAACTCTAGTTTCAGGGCATCTGACTCCCTCTTCTGACCTCTGCAGGCATTGCACAACACGAGTGCACTTACATACACACAGGTAATACACTCATATACATAACATTTTAAAAATAGTAATAATGACTATAGTTTCAAAATTTAATTTTGCCAGTTTTAATTATGACTTCAGGTACTTTATTAGTCAATTATAATAAAAGTCGAGTTACTTTCATGATATGTTGATGTTTTATCATTATGAAGTTGAAGTGCCTTCAGTGTCAATATTTCCCTGATTTCCTTTTTTTGTCTTATAGGGATTTATTCATTCCACTTATTTTAACCCCTTTTTACTTTTAATCAGTTGTCTTTTAATCTGTATTGTATCTTTTCTACCCAATCTAAAAACCACTTCTCTTTGATTGCTGTGTAATCACATCTAATGTAATTATTGATTTCATTAAAAGGATGTCTGCCATTTTTCTGCCTATCTTCCAAATTTCTCACAGATTTTGTATCTGTCCCTCCGAATGCCCTTCTTTTGTGTCAAATCTTTCAGCAGATCATTTTAATTCTTCTGTCAATTTTTAAATTTTATTAGTTTTATTTTATGCGTATGTGTGTATTGCGTGCATGTAGGTAAGTGCACCCATGTCATGCAATGCCTGTGGAGGACAGAAGAGACTGTTGGATCCCCTGGGACTGGGACAGTTGTTAGCTGCCATGTGGGTGCTGGGATTCAAACCCGGGTCTTCTGCAAGAACAGTCAGTGTTCTTAACCACTGAGCCAACTCTCCAGCCCCTCTTCTGTCAATTTTTAAAAAATATTTTTAATATTGTGTTGTATATGTTGCAAAGGGAGGGCAGGTACATATGTCACATCATGTGTACATGGAGGTCAGAGGGCAACCTTGTAGAGTCAATTTTCTCCTTCTTTATGTGAGCTCCAGAGATCATCCCAGATTTCCAGGCATGTGTAGCAAGTGACTTTACTGTTGAGTCACCTCACTGCCCCTCAAAATGTTTTTATTTTTGAGATGGTCTCATATTTAACTTAGGGTGGATGGAACCCACTGTGTACCCCAGGCTCACCTTGAACCCATGGCAATCCCTTCTCCATCTACTAAATGCTAGGAACTATAGGCATGAGCCATGCCAGCCCTCACTATCAAATTCTTTATTTTCTTAGAGTTATGCTGTAAATTATACTATAATGTTATTATTCCTATATAACTTACCACGGTCTATGTTAGGTTAATACAGAGGAGGTAATTCCAGTAAAACACTGATACTTTTCTACAATATGGAACTTTTTCTCTGTCCTTTGGGCTCTTATTGCTACTACATTGCTCACAATTAATATAAAAGACCCTATAGAACAGCATTATAATTACTATTTTTTAAAATTTGTTTATATTGAGTTTTTGTATATTTCATACATACTATCTCAAACAATCTTAATCATCTTTATACCTCCATCCCCACCAGCACCCTCCCATTGCTCGCCCCACCACTGGAACCCATACACTCTGTCATCCATGTTAAGGCCCACTGTGTCAAGTCAGTCTCCCCAGACGTTCTCCAGTGCAAGTGCATTCACTGATTTCTAGTCAGCCTATCTAGAGTCATTTGTTTTAGGAAGATCAGTTCTTCCTCACCTAGCAGTAATCAGTTTCCAGTATTTCTTCAGCTAAGATTGGGGTCTGCTGTTCATTTCCTCAGTTTTATGCTGGGTTTTTGTCAGCCTGCGTTTGCATGGTATTGTGTATGCTGACACCATTGCCATAGAATCATATGAGCACGGTCCCAGGAGCTTGTAAGACTTTGTTTCCATATGGTCATGTACTTCCTCCCTGGCTCTTACAATCTTTCTTCCAGCTCCTCTGCAATGGTCCCTGAGCCCTGGGTGGGTGAAGTTTAATATATGAGTCCTGTGCAAGGACCAGCATTCTGCAAACTCTTAATCTCTCTGTTTTGGCTATTTGTGACCTTTTGTGTTCCTGGCCCTCTGTTGCATGAGGGAGCTTCATTAATGAGAACTGAGAGATTCATTAGTGTCCTCCTCTTTACCCCTGTTCTGTGTTCCTTGCACCTTAGGTGTAGAGGTTGCATTGCTTTGTAACTGTGTTACTTAGGCCTGGGCAATTCATAGACAATGTCTGTGTGTGATCAGTTGTGGTACTTGGTAATAGTCTCTGACTGGTGCAAAATAAGCTTCTTTGATGAGTGGTAACTGGGATATTTGTCTGTAATAGTCTCTGGTGCAAAATAAGCTTCTTTGATGAGTGGTGACAGGGATATTTGTCTGTAATTATACAAATACATATTTTGTACATAGTAAGAAATTACATTAGTCTAGGGATGTGACATTTTTGGGGTTTTCTCTAAGCTCTATGACCATTCCAACCATTTGTATTTGGTTATGTTTACAGTACCACACTTTGAGTTTCCTCCCATTGAGGGGTCTTTTAGTCCAATTAGGTAGCTGTTGTCCCCAAGATAAATGTGCCACTACTGAACCGATGTCATATGCTGCGTCAGCCGTTGATGTGGTTATTTGGTCTTGAAGCTGGTGTTGGATCATGGATTGATGTTTTCCCTTGGCACTTTTGTATTGCTTTCCAAAGCTAGCCTTCAGGGGGAGTGGTTTCAGGTCCAATTTTATATCTCATTTTTACAGAATTTTTAATTAATTTATTTTTATTTTATGTGTATGAGTGTTTTGCTATCAGTGCACCCATATTGTGCAAAGCATGTGGAAGTCAGAAGAACACATCAGATTGATCCCCTGAAACTGGACTTACGGATAGATGGATATGAGCCACCTTGTGGGTGAACTGAACCCAGGCCCTCTTCAAGAGCCCCCAGTGCTTTTAACTGCTGAGCAATCTTTCCAACTGGCAACTGCATGTCTGTTCAAACAGTCAAAACAGAAATATATTAATACATTTTTAAATAATTACATTTACCATGTCATTTCACCTTATGGATTCAAGTTATCATCTTGTATTATTTTCTATTAATCCAAAAAATTTATTTAGTATTTCTTGATATGCAGACTAATTTATTTCAAATTTTCATGGATATAAAACTCTTAGTTGACAGAGTGTTTTGTCCAAAACTTGGAATATGTTATTCTAACCTCTAATCTTAAGGCAACATTGGACAGATCTGACTCCTACCTTTCAAAACTCAGAATTCAGGTCTTCTCTGCTTCATAATCTCAGCCCTCATATTGTCGTGTGGGTCTCTTGGCCTTGTATTTGCTATTGGTGCTGGAAACGCTGGGTCATGGGAATTGTACCTTTCCTTTACTACAGGACTAATATCTGGAAGAAAAGGTTGACTTTATTTTATTTGTTTATAAAGGCAGTGATTATTGCCATGACTTGAAGAAAGCCAAAAGCGAAGTCTAATTTGAAAATAGAATTATTGGTTCCCAAAATAACCATCATTCTCTTTATAGAACTAGTAATCTTCTTACCATCCTTTAACCCTTCTAACAGCAAATCATCCAAAACAAATACTGACTTCCTATTGAGCTTGTATTTTAAGCTGGTAGCACTACCCTCTTCATTTTATTTACCAAAATAACAAATAGAGAAGAAAACCTGGATCCTGGAGATTTTCTAACTGGCATATGATTCATGCTCTAATGGGTCTGATTAACTGTAATTTATACCACAAAGCAAAGTATATTATAATCTTCCCAATAAGCATACTTTATCTAAAACAAAAAAAGAATAAAATTATGTTTTCCATTCTTCTTGTTAAAAGAAACTTTAGGTTTACCAAAACAGTAAGGGTCATGGGGAGATCTTCAATAGCTCAGAAAGAGTGTGACTGAGTTAGGAGGCGTAGGTGAACATAATAAGAGAGTTGGTCTGTATCCATTGTCTCGAGTAAGAGCCTGTCAGGATACAGCAGTTATACACTAGGTATTTAACAGAGAAAACATAACATAGGGAATTGTTAACAAGGTGACTGAAAAGGCAAAAATGGGACATGAGGTAGTAACTGCAAGAAGCAGCTGCAAGCCTACCGCTTGGGAACAATGGAAAGAGGTTGGCCATAGTAAAACTTAGAAGCTCGGAGAGGAAGTCCCACAGAGCTGAAACTCCCATCTCTTCAGAAAATTCTCCAGGCAGCTGGTCCTGGTGTCTCTAAGGAGGTGCAAAGAAGGTGGTTCTGGCAGTGTTCTGATGGGAAGGAGCTGCCATTCTAGGGAGAAGCAGCATGCAAGACTGATGCTCTCAGGAATAAGAAGTAGACGAGAATCAGCCTGTACTTCCCACACCTTGTCCTTGCCCTCTAATTACACCTCCCTTCCCACTATGATGACCACCTCTACCACAATCAACAGAACTTAACAGTGAGCCAGCTGGCAATGCAAAAATATGGCTTGTGAAGTGCCAGCTCCAGCATCATGGAGATCTGGTGCTGAGATACAAAACTTAGTAACTGGCACATTCACTTAATTCCAAACAAAACCCTTCCCTTACCTACATAGCCCATTTGTTTCCTATACATCTGTTACCACCTGAGTATTCTGATATAAAATAATCAGTATCACTGTAGCTTGTGGTTTCCTGTCATTTTAACTAACACTGAATCAAAGTTGATGTTTACTTCCTGTTATTTCAGAAGGTGAGGTCACACAGGTATTAGTAGCAAAGCTGTGGAGGATTACCTTTCATTTTCTTAGCAGTGTGTGTGTGTGTGTGTGTGTGTGTGTGTGTGTGTGTGTATGTGTGTGTCTGGGACCCAGAACTCACCAATTAACCCAGACTGACTGGCCAGCAGCCCCAGGGGTCTGTCTGTTGTTCTACTAAGTGGACATGATGTGCCTGTCAAATTATCTTAGAAATAATTACATTTGTGCTTCTAGAATAGCTCTTTGTCAAATTTGGTCAGGGAGGCTTCTATTTTGCAGTGGTCAGTGAAGACCACTGTGAAGGTTTGAATGAAAATAATTCTCCAAATATTTGGACATTTTTGTCTCCAGGTGGTGGCACTGTTTTGGGAGGTCTTAGAAGGTGTGGCTACCCTGGAGGAAGCACGTCACTGGGGGTTAGGGTTAGGGTTAGAGAGTTCTTAAGCCTTTCCAGATCTCCAGTCACTCTCTTGCTTCCTGTGCCTGCGTGATGATGTGAGAGCTTAGTTTCTGCTGCTCCTGCTCCAGCCACCTCCAGCCACCATGCCTCCCTGCCATGATGGACTGTAATTCCCCTGGAACCGTAAACTCAAATAAACCCTTCCTTCTATAAATTGCTTTGGTCAGTGTTCATATCACAGCAACAGAAAAGTGACTAATACAACTGCAAACTCATAACTGGTCAAAGTGCTGATTATAAATGACTGTTGCGCACCCACCATAGATGGAGCATCTGTATCATCCTCTCTGAGGCTCAAGGGATATCATGGAAGAAGAAGCTGAAAGAACTGGAGCACAGGGCATGGCATGGCTGACGCACTCTTGAACTTACAGCAGCTGTGGTGAGTTAGGGAGGGAGAGCCATTTTCTTCAGTAGTATATACACGGCTAAGGTGCTGGTGCTCCTGTAGCAAACTCACCCTTACTCCTATAGACAACCTGGTAGCTAATGAAATGTGTTGAATCAAACCCAGAAAAACATTGAGAGTAGAAGAGTACTGTGGGGAAGAGGAAAGGGATTAGCAGAAGTAGAAAGGGACAAGGATATGGGGTGAAATACATTATATACATAAATGAAATGTCATAATGAAGCCCATTATTATACACAATTAATATATTCTAATATGAACCATTTTATAAAACTAAAAACCAAGCCAGGCACAGTGGCACATGCACTTGGGAAGGAGAGGCAGGTGGATCTCTGTAAGATCAAGGCCAGTCTTGGTCTACATAGTGAGTTCCAGGCCACCTGGGACTACAGGGAGACCCCATCTCAAAAGATTTTAAAAAAT
>NW_008356318.1:2197002-2209308 GCF_000622305.1 Nannospalax galili
TGTTTATGGTTATTTTATTGTTTAGTTTAGTATCATAAACTAGCTTTAAAGATTGATAACCAAACACTAATAATAATAACTAGAAAGAAAATTATAATTAAAATAACCCTTGAAGACCAGCTATTCAGTGTGATTACAATCTGTGAGGGAATATGGTATTATACATAGCAATGAACTAGGCATGGTGACAACACTGAGTCAGGAGGGGCCTGGTAGGGGCTGAGGCAGGACAGTGAATACGGATCAGAGGCCACAAGACTTCTTCCAGGATGGAAAAAGAGAAGAGTGACGATCTGGGACACTTCTCTTTTGATTAAAAAAAAACGTGTTACTGAGTCCCTTAATTCTGATTTTCCTAAAATGCAGCTGGAAAGGTAAAGCTGCCCTGTCATCTGCCCAGTCCTTTTTCTTTTCTGCTATGGTTTGTAATCCTATTTCTATTAGATGCCCTTAACATGGAAAAGCACTTTATAATCCAACTCAATTTCCAGATTATCTGAACATCATCACCTATACATATCTTTTATATTAACTTATCTGTGTTTTAAAAAATCTCTGCTAGTAAAGAACAGGCTATCAAAATAACTTTATTGTAGACCTATGGTCTTGCCTATTGAAGGCAAAACTTTTCATTTAAAAAAAAAAAAAATCCATGAAAGCAACGTAGACATCAAGCCCTTAATATTTTCACATTGACATTTGTGGTGACCCTGACTTCATTTTATAGAAGTCCACATGTGTGGGAGATAGGCTTGAGTCTAGGGTGATATTGCAACTGTCAGGATATTGGCTCTGTAATCTCAAACCCAGTATGCTAATGAGGCATCGTACCCTCTATTCTGTGATAGGACGTTAAGTCTGTTATGCTAATAGGATGATGCTAATAAGGTATCCTTCCTGCTGTACTGTGATAGGATGCTAAATCTGTTATGCTAATGAGGTATCCTACTTGCTGTGCTGTGATTGGACCACTACCCCTATATAAGTTTGTGCCTTTCTGCAATAAAGCAGACCTGTGTCACTGAACCTGGTCTCCTATGTCTGAATGCGGCTACGCTGACACGGTCTCCTCACCAGCCCTGGAGTCTGGGACTGGGCAGAAGCCACGATGACAGGAGGCAGCACCAGGCGAGCAGAAGAGCGGCCTCAGCCCAGGGCAAGTGGAGGAGCAGCCTTGACGCCCGTGAGAAGGAAGGAGCGGTACCCACGAGAACGGAGGAGCAGCCACCGAGTCAGCTTTCTATACTTATAACAAATAACTGAGATAGCCACCTTATTAAGAGAAAAGGTTTGTTTTGGCTTTCAGTTTTAGCTTCTAGTCCGTGACTAGGACTTATTGGTTTCATGACTCTGGTGGAAGGGGGAGGTGGTATATCATGATGGAAATGTGTGATAGAGTAAAACAACTCCGTCATAGCTGAGAAGGGAAAGACAAAAAGAAAAGATCAGGACCAAAAGAAGACGTCTCTGTAGGCCCTACCAACTGAAGGTACCATCATCTTACTACAGTGGCAAGGTAGGCCTCAAGTCTTTAGCACACATACCTTTGGGGATATTTCAGAGTCAAACCATAGCACCATGTCATGCATTGATTTAAATGAATATGATGTAATATACTGTTATCTAGAGAGCTGTTGTGAGGATTAAAAGAGACAGAATAGAACTCAGAGCAAAAATTTAACTGTCAGGGACAGAAAGTCTACCAATGCAGACTCTTGATTGGTTAGAGAGACCTGGGTAAAAAAATCCAACAATCCAACTGACAATTGGCTCAATTTTAAAGGTTCTAAAGTTTCCTGAATATACTAGAATTCCTCCAAAAAGTCTTCTGAGCCTCTAATGAAAAGAAAGCACACTACACTGAATTTGAACACCCATTGAAGAGAGACAGCTTAGCACAGTGGTTAAGATCTTGATTTGTTACCAGACTACCCAGGTTGAATCCTTCCCTTCCCTACAAGTGATCTTAGCCGAGTTATTATTACTTCATTTTACCTCTCAGCCTCATTTTCTCATCCATGATAGAGATAGTAATATTAATACTTTCTTTCACATGATTGTTGAAAGGATTAAATGAGTTAACCTATGCTAAGTGTTTAGTAACAGAACTTGGCTACATTAGGCAATATTACCTAGTCTCTACTGGTAAATTAAAAAATATCTTTTTTAAGGTTTTGTGTGGTAGTGCATGCTTGTAATCCCAGCCCTAGGGACCAAGAATTGGGAGGATTGATGAGGTACAAGGCAACCCATTCTATATATCCAGGCCAGCCTGGGTTATACTGGAAGATACTATCTCAAAAATAAAATAAAAGTTGACCAAATCAACATATGTTATTTTTAACATAGTTCTAGTAACAATGCTAGCTTTAACTGTTTACTCCACTAATTATGAGAAGGCATAGAAAACCTTGTTTAAAACCTTACTTTCAGGCTGGCAAGATGGTTTAGCTCTTAAAGGTGCCTGCTTCCAAGCCTGAGGGCCTGAGCCCAATCTCTAAGGTTACATGGTAGAGGAAGGAGAGAACCAGCTCTCACAAGCTGTCGTCTGACCTCCACACATTTGTTGTGGTATATGTGAGCCTGCACACATGCACATATACTTACACACACACACACACCACACAAATTTCAAAGCATTCATTATCTATACATGCTCTAAAAAAGTTGCTTCCTACTAGAAAGGATTAATCTTGGCAACTCTACAAACCTCAATGGGTTGTGTAGTGTGTCAACAGAATTGTCATTTCCAAAATTAATGCATTTGGCTCACTTTAATCTGCTTTGCTTTGGCATGCAGCAACTTCCAAATCTGCATCTTTCTGTCAATAATAAATATGTTGTATTGTTGGTAGCCTATCTATGTATTGCTAGGAACCCAAGCTGAAAGGTGCTATGGAAATATAATAAAAGAAAGCAATGTTATCTTGTTTTTCTAAAACTATACTTCATAATATGTTGGAAGTTTTTAGGTCACTTCAAATAAAATAGCAATTATAACTGCCACATTTGACACTTAATAATTAGTAATTTGCATCACAAAAAAGATCAGCTCATCAGTTTTCTGTTTTTCTGTAGGTTGTTTTTTGACATGCTTTAAATAAGTGATGCAGTGAGCATCCTGATGTACATAGCTAATTTTATTAAGATTAATTTAAAATGTATATTAAGAGACCTATGCTGGCCATGGTGGTGGTGACACATACCTTTAATCCCAGCCCTCCGCAAGATCAAGGCCACCCTGGTCCACAGAGTGACTTCCAGGCTGGGACTAGGGAGACCCTGTCAAAGCAAAGCAAAGCAAAACAAAACAAACAAACAAAACAAAACAAAGTGAAACAATAACAACAAAACAAAACAGAAAAATAAAAAGAGTGCTGGGGGCACAGGACTAATTAATACAGGCATTCAAACTTAACTGATGGAATCTAAGCATAAAGGTAAATGAAGTAATTCGTGTTGTCTGGCAACATTTCATCTTTTGTATGGGATTTCCACTAGAAACAGGGTTCCAAAAGCACTTTGCCATCCATTTACCTTTCCTTATGATTATTTTTCTTCAACTTGCTCTCTTCTAATGGCCCTGGGACAAGCTATGGTTAAATCAGCATTAAATTGTATATCAAAATACAACTAAGCTAGTCTAGAAAGTAGAAAGATTTAGGACCTGATCAGTAAAAAAAGTGAAGGAAATATAGAGGAATGTACCTGGATATAAATGACCTGAAGGAAACAACCAGCATGGTCCTTTTTTATCATTTTGGCTGCAAAGTTCTCATTTTTGTGGTAAACAGATAATGCAATCCTCATTTCTGAAAGAGCATAAAAATAGATTGAATAGTTTTAAAAAGCAATATGGTTGGAAGTGAGCTGTGCTATGTGAAGAATCATAGCCAAACCCCATTCTTCCTGGGAATTCATTAAAAGAGAATTGATTAGCAGGTTTAATATTTTTTTAGCACAAATTAGATTTTATTTTGCACAAATCTTAGCTGGGAATGAATTTGTAAATTAAAATGTCTCCTAATGTGATTACATTGTCTTCTATTGTAAATCATTTCAGAAATGAAAACTCTAGCCTAAATAAGCAATGAATGCCTGTTATAGCAGAATTAAATAGAGACCCACATAGAAATGAAATGCAGAATAGATCACAGAGGAGAAAATGGGATGCACAAGCCAGCCATAAATACCCAATATGAAGACAAGTGGCTGCATACGCAGCACAGGTGGAGTTTAGTATATCTGCCTTAAAGATGTACTTTTATAGCTTGAGAAATCTCAAAATTTTGCATTTAAAATAAGATAGGTGTGTTACAAAAGGTTTGTCCATCTGTTTCTTCTGGATAATTAAGAACTTGGGATATATTTGAACATGACTAAACTGACGTTATTAGAATAATTGTTCTGGTACAGTGTGTTGTGCTTAGGGATGATTTAGATTTGGTTTGAATCCTGTTTTTGTTACTTTCTGTTTGAACAATATTAGGCAATTCTCACCGCTACCTGGGAACCCCAACTTCTACCATAAAACTTCACTCTGAGGACCAACAAAAGGACATGATGGATACAAAATGCCTTTGGAAGCTCTCCTGGTACCTAAAGTACCCAAGGAGTAGTGATGTCTAAGTTTTTCTTCAGGAGAACTTATTGAAGAGGATGTCTTAAGAAAACAGAGGGCTGGAGAGATGGCTCAGTGGTTAAGAGCACCGGCTGCTCTTGCGGAGGACCCAATTTCAATTCCCAGCACCCACATGGGGTTAAAAAACTATCCCTAACTCCAGTTATAGGGGCTCCATCATGGTCTTCTTATCTCCATGGGCACTGCACGGCAGGGGTGCACTTATATACATGCTGGAAATACGCTCATACACAAAATAAAAATAATAAAATATTTTTAAAAGAAAAAAAAAAAAGATTGACTCTTTACCATCCTCCCTGCTCTGTTCTCAGATCAGACAGTAACAGTGGGCCGAGATCTGCCTTCTTAGTGTACTCTCCATTTGCCCCGTCTGATCTGCTTTCCCATTCCCTCCTGCTTTCTTACACAGCAGACTTTAATTCCATTCAGTTTTCCTTTGTTAGTCTGAAAACTATTTTTTATTCTAGAAATGACAAATCAGGACTTTACCCTTACCACAGAAAAATACAATTAGCATACTATTGTTTGGTATATGTTATTTAACTTTTTGTATCTTTGAACTTTTTTATATTATACTAGAGAATCAGTGCTTATTTTTGGTTTATTTGGTATTCTTTTCTGACTGCATAGCTAATCTTCGAACTGGTATTATTTTTCTTCTGCCCAAAGAACATACTTATTTTCTTCCTGAGAGTTATTGGCAATGATTTTTTGTTTGTTTGTTCTTTCGCTTTTGACTGACAGTTTATTTCATCTTCAATTGTGAGGGGTACTTCTGCCTGGTATAGAATTATTTTTTGGTCATTATTTGCCTACAACATCATATTGATTTTAGTTTTGCTGCCTAATTTTGAGTCTTTTTTGTTTTGGTTTTAGTTTTTGAGACAGGGTCTCTTTGTAGCCCCAACTGGCCTGGAATTCACCGTGCAGACCAGGCTGGCCTCTGTCTTACACAAGTCCTCCTGACTCTGCTGGGATTAAAGGTGTATACCATCACACCCTGCTTCTCTGTTTCTTATTCTTGCTATTGATAACCCAGAGCTATCAGGGTTTACTTTGCTTCTTCAAAAACAATCATTCGTGGCTGAAAAGAAAATTAATTGCTTTAGGTTTTTCTTTTGTCTTTTCTACAATTTCACTGTAATGTGTCTACAGACATATTTTTAAAAACTTCAACCTGATGAGGGTCTATTATTCCTTTCTACACACAGGTGAAGCTATAAGCTCATTCCTAATTATAAACATCTTATTTACACAAGCAAAACAACAAAAATACCAGTTATGGCCACACTACAGCCTCAACACTGCACATAATTTCTAGACTTATAAAATATGCAACCACTGAGTTATTCTCTCTCTTATACACAATATATTAATTTTTTTCCATCCCTAAGTGCATAAGGAAAAAAAAGTGAACTATTCACAGATTCAGAGAAATCAACTAAATAATTTAATGAACACTTTGACTATCCAAAGCCTGCTAGAGCTGATAAAAGATGTTTTCATGTACTATGGTAAACAGGACCATAGAAAGAGTAAGCCACTAGGGTTAAACAGCTGAATATGTCCATTACATTCGAGGGATTCCTGTTTAAGAATCTAGGCAGAAGTTTGTACAGACCAGATAAGAAGAACTGAGGCCTTACAGCACTACAGGGCACTCATGGGTAGTCATGGATTTGGGTGGTTTTGTTACTAGAGCTGGTTATCTTAGCCAATGCAAAGTGTAATTTCTATCCAAGGTCAGAATATCAAAATAAGCTACATTGTTTATGTGTAGTAAATAGTCCTTGTTGGGGCACAGGGCATGGGTGACTGTAAAGCATCCTCTTATCAGATTAAGTATTCAGATGAAGCATCACCCTCCAACTATACTAGAGAAAATGGTTCCATGTGAATAGCATCTACGTTCATTCTAGCATTAGAGGTTTTATATTTCAGAACTCTACAAGGGGCACTCTGGGGCCTCTGGATTTGAAAAATGGCTTTAGGTTTCTTATTACTCAATTCTTACAGAAATCTTATGATTTAGTTATTATTTAAAATATGCCTTTACTTACACAGTAGTTAACACAGTCTTACCAGGAATCTTTTGTCTTTGCATGTGTAGAAACTGAATTTCTTATTTAGAATGAAAATAATACTGCTGGCTTGTCTTTAATGCTTTTGTCTTTACTTGAAGTAACAGCAAAGTGGGAGTTCAAAAAATAAATTATTTTTAAAACTTTGGTGTCCTATAAAAATAATTCAGAATTTCTCTTGTGATTCTTTAACCCAGGGATCATCTAGGATCATCTAGAGCTGTTACTTTTAAGTATTGGAAATTTTTCTAGATTCTTTCCCATTATTGACCTTCAAATGATGTCTGTTGTGATCAAAGAAAATATTTTGTTTGATTGCAGTCATTTGTCAGTTAATAAAATGATTTTTAGTCCTGCAAATGGTCTATGCTGGTAAACATTTTTAATGACTTTGAAAATGATGCACATTCCCCAGATGTTGACTATATTATAGAACTATTACTTAGATCAAGTAACCAGCTTGATCTAAATCAACCAATAGCACAGAGAAAATATTTTATAGCCATACTGATTTTTTTTATTGTTCTAACAATTGCTGAAAGAGCACTGCTTAAATTTCCAAGTTTGATTATATATTGTCTGTGTTTCCCTGTCGATTTATTCTTGATGAATTTCGAAGTTCTGTCATCAGATACTTACACATTTAGGTGCTTTGGCAGAAATATTTTATGGTGATAAAAGGATCTGCCTCTTCTGATAACTTTTTTTATCTTCAAATCTTCTTTAGCTTATATTAATAGAAATGCACAAGCTTTAAATTTTTAAAAGTTTTTATGAGTGTTTTGCCTGCTTGTATATAAGTACATCACATGTATGCTATGCCCATGGATGCCAGAAGAGGGCGTTGGATCCCCTCGAACAGAAGGTACAATCTGTTGTTGGCTGCTATGTGGGTGCTGGGAATGAACCCAGGCTCACTACAAGACCAAGAGCAGCAAGTGCTCTTAACTGTTAAGCCATCTCTCCAGGCCCAATATGCCAGGATTTTCTGGTTACTATTTGCATAGGAAAGGATAACCTTTCTTTTCCTTTAGAACTATCTATTCCTTTATATCTACTTTTAGTTCTTGCAAACTCTACATAATGTTACATCTAGTCAGGTGGTTCTCAATCAGAGGTGATGGCAGTTTCCTAAAAGAACATTTGGAAATATCTAAAGGGAATTTTAGTAATCACAGTGGAAGAGATAACTAAAAAAATAAAGAAAAAGAGAGTTGCATTATTAATTTCTAGAAGACAGAGGCCAGGGATGACAGCAAACATCTTGCAATGCCTATGCAGCCTCTTCCTCCCCACTCCAAAAAAAAAAAAAAAAAAAAAAAAAAAAAAAAAACCCCAAAACAGAACAAAAGAAGAATATGATATGGCAGAATAGTTATTGAGAAACTCTTATTCAGTTTGACAAACCGGTGATTTTTAATCAAAGACACTGCTTCATTTATATTCAATATAATTATTAATAAAGTTGATTTTATGTATTTTTACTGTTTGTTTATCTCACTATGTAGCTTGACTGGCCTTGAACTTACTATGTAGACCAGGCTGACCCAGAATTCATAGAGATCTGCCTGCCTCTGCTTCTCAAGTGCTGGAACTAAAAGTGCCTGCTACCAAGTTGGTTGTAAATTTAGCAACTTGCTATTTGCTTTCTATTCATCTTACTGATTCACTTCAGTCTTTCATTCTGTTCCTGCCTTCTGCTGGATCCACCCAATAATATCAAAGTACATTTTTTCTTCATTGATTTTTAATGCTGTTTGCTTGGTTTTAACATCCTGTTTCCAACAAAGCTTAAATTTACTTATTTAGATCAGTATGGGCACACAGCCTCCTGTTTTGTGGTTCATCACTATCATTATTTGTTGCTGAAATTATATCCACTTTGGCCTGTGGTAGTTGTTCCAAACCAACTTCTCTGTACTTTTTATTTGTCCATATCATTCTTTGATGTTTTGCCTTCTGGAATTAACATTTTCCAAGCTCATTTTGTATTTCTGAAAATCTCAAGAAAAAAAGGCAAAAATAATTTTAACTCCAAAAAGTCCTGTTACTTTCAGTGAAAAATAATATTTAAGAGCCAGGTTCTAAGATCCTGTCATGTTCATTATAAATCTAAGCAATCTTCTGCATCCTAGATTCAGTATCATAGTAACCAGTTGTACATCGAAAACATTTGAAAAAATGTTGGCACTGAACAAGTACAGACTTTTCTCCATGACATTAGTCCCTAAACAATATAGCTTAGCAATTGTTCCATGACACTTACTTGTATTAAAAGCAATCTGGAAATGTCTTGAGTACAAAAGGATATGCATTAAATGTGGACAAATACTACACCATTTCACCATTTTATATAAGACACTTGAGAATCCACAGATCCAGGGAGCCATGGTATAACTTCCCATGAATATGGAGGGATGACTGTATTTGCATTCATTTCTATACTTATCTGATACTTTCCCAATTTAACACTCTGGGAATCATTCTAGCTCTATTTCCATATTTTCAAATCTTTTCTTCACAGAATTTGCTCCTCTTGTCCTCATCTCCTTATTGGCTAACCCCCATCATGTTACCAATCTCCCATCTCCTTGCCCCCATCTTTGCTGTGCACGTCCTACTCGTTCCATTTCTAACCACTGTACTTTGTGGAGTCCTACTTCTTGTTCTAACACCCTATGCCAGGCCCATCCTCAAAAGATGCCCTATGAATGCCACTGAGGGTTTTCTTTTAAATCACTGATATATTAATTGGTTCTCAAATTTCATTTGGTTGTGACATTTCTACCTCTTTGTCTATTATATCTTTTCTTTCCTATAGATTTCTCAACACAAATATTTTTAAAATCACCTTTAGCTGCTGGTAGTATTTACAAGTATTGTCTCATAAGTAGTTTAATAAAATCGCATCAATTAAAATTACAATAAAAATTACAATTACTGCTGATTCTTTATAGTTAAGAGTACAATTCCTCTCCTTAAGTGTCTTCTGCATGGACTGCTAAAGAGGATGGAAGAATAGTATGTGTGCATATGTGCATGCATGTGTCTGTCCAGAAGCATGTGTTTTTCATTCTGCATGGTTATCATGAAGGATTTCCCCTTTAGAATGCTTTGCAAGTCTAACCGGGCTGGAGCTGGGCTGGAGCTTTAATAAGATGGGAGTTTTCTTTCAGTTCACCCAGTTCCTAACCTCGGTGCTTCAGCTGCCAAGAAATTGAGCAAACTGAGTAATTAGTTGTTTAGTGTTTGAACTAGAAGAGTGTGAGTGTCCAATTTTGTTTTAACTTAAATTGAGCTTCCCCAGCAATGCAAACACTAGAATCCAAGCACCATGAGAATGCACAAGGCTACATGGGATCTCAGCCTCCCACGTCTCCTCCTGCCACTATCCTGTCAATGTCCCAGAGAGAAGGGGGCCAAGTGGACCTTTGGAAACTCATTGCACCATGTTAGTTCTCCACAAAATTGGCAGTTCCAATCCTCACCTACCAGCACTCAGCCAGGCATTGGACCCACCTGTTTGCTGCTGCAGCCTCTGTTTACCTATGAGGAATCCAACCCTCTGCCATTTACTTGACTCAGACTTGCTTGTACACACTACTCTGTAATAAATCCATTAAAAAGCATATTAATTATATTAATTGGATCTGAATTTTCCAAATCTTTCCACAGGAGTAATTACTTTGGCAGTTTATAGCCTAACCAGGAGTAGGAGTAGAATCCAGTTTATCATTTTCTTTCTTTTTCTTTCTTTCTTTCTTTTTTTCTTTCCTTCTTTCTTCTTTCTTTCTTTCTTTCCTTTCTTTCTTTCTTTCTTTCTTTCTTTCTTATAGACCAGACTGGCCTTGAAGTCACAGAGATCTGACTGCCTCTGCCTCCTGAATGCTGGGATTAAAGGCATGCACCACCATACCTGGTACCTACTATATTTTAAGGAAAATGAACTTTATACTGACTTATATTTCAAGATGGTGAACACTATGCCTTTATGTTTCTTCTAGTTGACATAAATTCATAATAATAAAACTGGCTATAACATCAAGATGTAGGGTATGGAATGATCCATCATCAGACTGGAGATTTCAATACATATCTAGACAATAAAAACAGAAGACTGTTAACAGATGTGCAGATACATCAGCAAGGAGCAAGTTGTAGCTGAGCAGCCTCCTGGAAGACTGTTTAGGAATTTCACCTGAGATTCAGCACAACTCTAGAAAGGGTCCAACATCAGAGACAGATGATAAATTGATGGAGGGTTTAAGAAGTGAGCTTGATACTTATCAGTTAATAGTAAAAGGCCTTAATTTACATTGGTTAATGCCTCCATCTTGCCTTGCTCATAGCAAGCTGTTTAGGCAAAATAACTGATAGTGCAAGAAAGAGCATGCAGAAATTTACAACTAAGACTAAAGCCTTCCATTTTCTATTCTGTGAGGAATCTCCAAGACACAAAAGCTGGACTTCCATCATCCTGTAATCTGTGGTTGACAGGTCTACAATAGATAATGAAATGGAAGTCAGCCTTTCTATTGCCTCCTTCCTAAAAACCAACAGGAGGCCAGCCAGCAATGTTCAGCTGTTAGAGGAAAATCTGGAGTGCTAAATGGAAGCTAACAAAATAGTATCAAACTCCAGAAGGAACAAAGAAATTTCAGAGATTCAAAGAGATTTTAGATTCTCTAGCAGTTGGAAAAACCTTAGACACTAAATTCATATTATAAAAAAGGATTTGAAACAATCAGAAAGAATTCTGGGAAGTTAAAAATATATTGTCAAAGAGTAAATGTCATGAAAAGTACCAAAAGTTAAATCTAAGGAAAATTTCCAAACTATTGAACAACATCAAAAAGAGCAAACACAAGGAGGCTCTACATCCCAGTTGCAGGTCATTAATAAAGTGAGTTGGCAGAAAAAAGGAGAGAAAATATTTGAGGAAGTAATACAATTTTCAGAGCTCTAGGAAGATACAAGTGTTGAAATGAAAAGGGCTTGCTATGGAATGCTAGTGACTAAATTAGGCCAGGTATGATGGTGCATACCTATAATCCCAGAACACGGGAGGCAAAGGCAGGCAGATCTACAGTTCTCTATGAGTTTGAGGCCAGCCTAGTCTACACAAGGAAGTCTAAGTCAGCTAGGACTACCAAGCGAGACCATGTCTACATATTTTTAAGCAAACTTGGATATCTAAATAAATAAAATAGCTATACACATCAAACACTGATGATAAATCATACAGAAATTTGTTTTAAAACAATTTTTGTATACATATAAATTAACATTTAGCTCCTTCCAAGCCCATGTGACCCCTGAGGAACAGATCCTCAAATGACCTTAAGAGTAAAAATAAATTGGTTTATCTGGGCCAACTCTATGGCGTTAAACACCCAAAAGGAAAGTATAACTAAAGATTAAAGGGGCCAACACAATTTCTTAAGAGCCCATATGCATAGCTAAAGGCTACATAACAAGCAACAATGCCAGATAGGAGATACCTTCTTTTGAGTAGTTGGCCAGGGTGGCCAAAGGGACTCCCAGATAGTAACCCAGCATAGAACTGGGAAAATGAACAGAAGA
>NW_008356318.1:2209964-2232767 GCF_000622305.1 Nannospalax galili
CAAAGGCCAAAAATGACAAAAGTATTTGGGAGCTCTTATCTAATCCTTAAAAGATTTTTGGGTTACCCCTTCAGAGGGGGGAATGTTAGAGTAGCCAAAAGTCCCATAAAAAAAAAAAAAATGAAAAAAAAAAAAAAAAAAAAAAGAAAAAAGTGATGGGGAGATATGGGAGGTGTTGGAAGGGAGGGAGTGGAAATGGATTTGATCAAAACTTAAAAAAAAAAATCAAACTAAGGGACTGGGGAACAGCTCAGTTGTAGAGTACTTTCCTAGCACATTCCAAACCCTGGATTCCATTCTCAGTATTGTAATTCAAAAAAAAACCAGAAAAAAAATAAGTAAAAACAAATTTGCACATTAATGACATGGATGTGCTTACTTGTTTTTATATAAAAAATTAAAACATGACTAAATATTTGACACAAGACAACGTGCATTTTCAATATTTTTCAGTTGATTTATATTGATATTAATTTGATTTGATAACTTTCACTGCTGAGAACATTCCTTTGCAAAAGAGTACAAAATGCAGAAGTATATTTAGGGCCATTTTGGATATTGTTGGAAACTATTTCTTAATCCCTAGACAAAAATTCCTTGAATATTTTTTTATGAAACTCCAATCAAAAACTCAAACAGCAATTTTAAAATCAAAGATTGGAACCAAATACAATCTAAAGATATGTTAATTTAATACTTATATGTTGTCCTAGTTTGTTTCTCCATTGCTGTGACAAAAGACTCTGACCACTACCAACTTGGGAAGGAAAGGGTTTCACTTACATCTCCCGGGTCACAGTTCATTAGGAAGGCCAAGGTAGAAACTCAGGACAGAAACCTGTAGGTAGAAGCTGGTGCACAGGCCATGGAGGAATGCTGCTTACTGGCTTGCTCCCCTGGCCTCTGCTCAGCCTGTTTTCTTATGCAACACAGGCCCACCTGCCCAGGGGTGGCACCACCCAGTGGGCTGGGCCCTCCCACATCACTCAACAATCAAGAAGATGCCCCATGGACATGGCCACAGGCCAGTCCAATGAAGGCAATTCCCCGATTGAGGCTCCCTCAACCCAGGTGTGTCAAGTTGACACTAAAGCTATCCAGCACACATGTTGAGAACAACAGTGGGAAAATAGGAAAGGCCTTTATTTTAGTTAGACCACATTATATTTCTATAAGAGCAGAAAACTTTGTATGTACAGTAAAAACACTATGATTCATAAAATACAATAGTCTCAAATCCAAGCTGAGGTGTTTCAGGAAGTTTGTTGACATTGCACGGTATGAGGCATACAAAGCACACCTGCTGTGTGTTCAGAGCCAAGGCTGCAGAGAAGAGGTGAGACGCAAAAGGGGAGTCCACAAACAGCTCAGCTCCATTACACATTTTGAATGCATAAATGAATTGTGAATTCTTTGGTTATTGTGCTTTTGGAAGCTGACCTTTGCTAAATTTTTGTAACTTTCCAAATTTACTGTAACTCCCATTTAGAGTTTTAACAGTCTAGAAATCTGTGCTCTAGAGAGTAACAGTTGCTAAATAAAAGAGAAAACTTTGCCAGTAGAAGCAACTAAGGAGGGAAATGAGGTGACACATTAGGTAATTTAACTTCTACAAAAATGTGAGAAAAATCAGTGTTTCAGGTGTTAGAGTGTGGGAACAACCAGAAACTAAATGAAAGAAAAGATCATAAAGAAAATGAAGTCTCAAAATATTTGGCTGTGCAGTGAACAGTATTCTTAAAGCCATATTTAATGTAATGTGTAATTGTTAGCGTTTAAAACCAACCATTAAGGGGCTGGGGAGATCGGTCCATGGGGAAAGTGCTTGCTACATAAACATGAGGACGTGAGTTTGGAATTCCAGCATCCACTTAAAAATCAGCCACACATAGCAGCACATGTTTGTAACACCAGAGCTGGGAAGGCTGAGAAAAAGGGTCACAGTGCTCACACCCTCATCATAAAAGGTAGGAAAGCAAGAGGCAGAACCGCAAATTGAGGAAATGAGAAATAATGCTTTAATCATATTAAAATGATCTGTACGCAAAAACAGACATCAAAATTTTATAGAACTATCTGGAAGAATGAGAAAAGAGGAATTATATATGTAAAATAAAGTCCTCATCTATCACAACAGGTTTTTACTAGATAATATCCAAAATTGATATTCATACTGCATTATAAATTATAAAAGAATATATTATTTGCAGAAATGGAATCAATTAGTAGAAGAGTTAGTTAGGGTCAGTTTCTTTTTTGAAATAAGACTATTACATTTCATTACAAATCTTTTATTATGATAGGATTCATTTACTTGAGTTATTTTTAAAGACATTACAAATCTTAATATGTTTATAATTTTAAATGTATTAATTTTTAAATTTTAAAAACCAGCAAATTTGGAAAAAACAACCATAGATAATAGTCACTTAGGATTGTTTAAATTTATTTTACTACTATGTAAAAAATTGTGGCATTTCCTGTATTTATTCACGTCCCACAAAACCTTCTGTCCCTATATTTTCTCTTTGTATTTTTCAGTGAAGGCATTTTTTTAAAGCAGGTCCCAAATATTTATGATTAATATTATATTTGCTATTTCAATTGATGTTGGTTGAAGAACTTTTTTTTTTTTAAAGTTATATCTATGTGTCTATGTCTGTGGGGGTATATATACATCCCTAGCTAGAGCCTGCCCAAATGCTTTTGTCTGACATGAGGTAAGCAGCCTTACTTAGACCTCCCAGAGCAGGAGCAGCCAAAATTTGGATGAAATTGAAATCTTTGACCATTATATGTAATTGCTCTCATGACTAAATTGAGATATTTTTCAAAATATACCCAGAAAAACAAACAAGAAAACATGAAATTTCAAAAAAATTTCATCCTGCCTGCACGAATGAATTAGATAAATGGATTAAATAAAATTATTATTTAGGGGCTAGAGAGATGGCTCAGAGGTTAAGAACATGTTGTTCTTGCAAAAGACCTGGGTTCGAATCCCAGCACACACATGGCAGCTAACAACTGTCCGTTAACTCCAGTTCCAGGGGATCCGATGGCCTCTTCTGACCTCCGCAGGCATTGTATGGCAGGGGTGCACTTACCTACATGCAGGCAATACATGCATACACATAAAATAAAAATAATAAAAAAATTATTATTTAAAATAAATTCAAAGAAGCATGGGAAATCAAGGTTGCTTTATACTTAGTACGTCCCAAATCTTCATCATTCATTGTACTTGTTATACTATCATTCGAGAGCTTTATTAAAATGTCCACAGCCTTTTTCCTCTGTTCTTGCAACTTGCCTACACTATCTTCTCCAAATCCCCATTGCATGTGCAGCCACCCTGAAAGCAATGGGGCTGATTTTAAAAATCATGCCTATAGATCAGTGTGTACCCCTGAGTGCAGCTGAGTGCCACCTCATCCCTTGGCTGCTTCTCCATTCTGATAAATGACTTCCATGTTTCAGTTCCTATCTTCCAGAGCTGAGATGTGATTCTAGTCTTCAGCAAGGAAAGGCTCTCATTTTTTGTAGCTACTGAGTTTGCCTCTCAGAATGATATACTAACAAGCCTGGAACTCAGAAAAGCAGTCCCATTTCACAAGCTGTAAATAGGTTAGGCATAAAAATCCCAGAACAACACAACACAAAGTATATTCCAATCTGAAGTTATAAAGCAAGAGATGTAGAGGTGCCTTTGTCTCCAAGAATTTCTGAGGGTCCTGGCAGGCCTGAACTTCAAGTCATATGGCATTCCTGAGGAGTTGACTCCATTGGAAGGATATGGTAGGAGGACACAATTCCCTTCTTTGTGGAATTGGATCATTTATTCATTGTGTGGAACGAGACCTGTGGTACATTTCTTAAATGATCCAGGGCTGTGGAATTTGGAGCCATTTTGGATGAACAATTACTTAGCCTCTGGGACTTAGTACTCAAGAACATGGAGTGGGAAGAAGGTTGCATGATAATTTGCAGAGCCCTTGCATCCCTCATCTTTGTGAATTGGCAAGCCTCACTTTGAGAATAGGACACGTGAGAATTACTTAGTACCTCACAGATGTTAGCTATGTTTTCAGTTCGCATTTTGCTGAAACATAGCGGTGAACAGATGGTCAAAGAAAAAAATCACCAAGTAAGATAGTCCATGATTTGCAAAGGGGCAATTTCTCCCATGAACTTCATAGCTCCTGTCCTGTTTTCCATCTAGACAATAAATATTACCATATATTCCAATAAAACTCAGGTGGCATGTTCCTGCCTCTGGAATAAAGGAGACTTAGTGATGCTGCAAAGCTTTGTAATCAAAGCCTAGCAGTCTAGACCTACCACCCCACATCTAAGGCCGTCCTTACTACCTACCATGATTCTTCCACCTCCAACAAGCTGTTTGGGGCTTAATGACACAAGGTTTCACCAATCATGCTGTTATACTCATTAATTACTGTTCTTGCCTGTCTTCTACCCGACAGTCTCTCCTGCATGCACAACAGTGATTCTTAGAGAATATGGGAAAACCTATCTTGTACCAGATTTATGCCAGCCAGCAGCACTGTCTATCCACCCTACCAAGGTGTCTAATGTGCTACTTCACCTGTGACTAATATATTTTGAGACCAGCCTGGTTTAAAACCACATGGAACTGGTTTGGTTTTTTTGCTGTTGTTTTTTGAGATTTCATGGCTTTTCTGAAGAACTGCAAATAGTTCTTAATAGGAGGGGATAATTAAAATGAGGAATGGCTAGAGGCTGGAAACTGCTAAGCCACAATGTCACACCTGATTACCTTAGAATGAAAGTGATAGGGAGAGCAGAGATGATTCTAGAAAATATATGGAGATTAAATTTAAAAAATAAAATAAAAAACAGGACTTGAGACAGGAGAGGAAAAACAACAGTGGTGCTACAACAGTAACTGGCTGAGAAAATGGTGAACACTTTCATGAAGTAAAGGCAGTAGGAATGTAAACAAGGGGCTGACTCTATAAAATATGAGAAAGAATTGGTAGGACTTGGGAGTCTAATAAAATGAGGGAATACAGACAAGAATGGACCCAGGGTAAAGCCTTTTGCTTTGAGTAATTAGGAGTAGTGCCTATCCTAATGGATGACTCAAGGGAATAAAGCTACAAAGAGGATAAGGTGGGCTCTAGTAGGCATTTGTGGAGCTTGAGGAGTCTGTGAAGAGCAGTGTTCAGTACATGACTGAGTACATGTGCCACAGAGACATTTTAGAGTGATCACATGTGGATAAAGTCACTGAACACAGCTGATGAAATAGAGAAGGAATCTGCAGGTTAATACACTAAGTATAAAGAGAAGGGTTGGAATACCTACCAACATACCAAGGTATATCCAAAGAAAATCAAGAACAGTATGAGAGAAGCCAATGATGAAGAAAATAGAGAGGGAAAGTACTTAATAAATGCTGTGGAGATCAACTAAAACAATGTGTCTGTTCATTTGACAATAGGGAGGTCATTTGTGAATCACTAGGTATTGTCAGCAGAGTGATGTGGGTGGAATTCAGGTAGCCATGAATATAATAGATAGTGAAGTTGGGCTGGAGAGATGGCACAGCCATTAAGAGCACTGCCTGCTCTTGTAGAGAACCTGGGTTTTATTTCCAGCACCTACATGGTGGCTAACAACTGTCTGTAACTCCAGTTTCAGGGGAATCCGACACCCTTAGGTGTCCTCGATGGGCACTGCATGACACCTGTGCACTTACATACATGCAGGCAACATACTCATACACATAAAATAAAAATAATAAATATTAAAAAATAGTGAAGCTTGGAAAATTGGAAATTGTGAAATCCTAGCACACACATTTATGTATGCACATGTGTGCATGTCCTACATATATAGTTTATATTTGTATATATGCATATTATATATATATAATTACATAAAATGTAGATCTGAAGAAGGATCTCACTACCAAAATGTCTCAAGAATGCCCATACCATGTTCTAAGTGGAAAATGCATTCTGGATGATCCCAGGTGCTTAGCACAGTACTTAGAAAATAGTAAGCACAATAGTCATGGCCATTTATAAGGCTGCTTTATATGGAAAGTTAGGAAGAAATATAAAGATAGGTCTGGAACGAGGGACGCCTCTTCCAGTTAGACAGGAGAGAATAGGTATCAGTGCACTTAAGGGAGTATTAACATCACAACCCCATTTTCCTTATCAAAACTTCGTTGTTTGGATCAGAAAAATCACTAAGGACTCAGCAGAATTTAGAAACACAAAACTGCATTAAAATGACAGCCATGTGAAGTTTCAAAGATGTACATACATGAAAGGATTTCTTCAATGAAATTCAATGTGCTGCTTGTATTTCAAGGCCTAAGACTTCTTTATTTATAAAGTATTCTATGTAGAATGTCATTAATTTCTAATATTTTATCCAATAGTTCTTCAATATCCTGGGATAAGGAAGATGAAAGGACACACTGAAAGACTGGAACTTTTGAAGCATTATGGGTTCTATTAAAATGTAATGTGATATTTTCTCGATACACTGGTAGATATCTTAATATAAAATATTTTTATTTACACAGAGTATACATTCCTGGTCTACAAGCAGCAAAATATTTTCTCGATACACTGGTAGATATCTTAATATAAAATATTTTTATTTAAATATCTTATACATTCCTGGTCTACAAGACATGCAGCATTCCTCACTTATCACTAGCACACTGCTAGAAGTTTCTGATTTAGAGTAAATTGTTATTTTTTAGGTCTGAACCAGGTAACAAAAGTTTACTAAAACTGTCTCTCTTCTAATTATTTTAAGTTCAGACTACTGCTTGATTTGTTTTTGTTAATCAACCAAAATAGCTTTTTTGTATAAGATATTTAAAAATACAAAATACCTTGCTGGTTAGTCCACCAAAATTTAAAATTTTGAATCATCTTTGGTCTAAGCAATAATGAATATGCACTTTATAGTGCTGCTCAAAATAATTAAAGCTTCAATTCCATTGTTTGATGTTTTACGTCTATGTATTGTAACTAGTAAGAAGATGCCCTAAATCTGAGATACTTGAAATTTTTCTGCCTTTTCCCTAAATTATGTTAATGAGAATGGTTTTCTGATTTTACAACTTGCCATTGATTACACGGACAAATTCCTTTGTTCCTCGGTCAGAATTAGTAAGTTCCATTTCTGACACAGATGACTCAATCACACTTGAATCATGATGCAAATGGTCTGAACCCACAAAAAGCAGCTTTTGGTGACACCAGCTATTTTCATCCAAACCAGCTGGAGGCAGCTTTTCTGCTACTCTTGACATTCAACTCCAAATGACAGCTGTTTTCTGCTCACCTGTTTAATGAGGATCTTGCAATACTATGCATTTAAACAAAATTATAAAGAAAATCTAACTTATAATTAAGTTATTCCAATTTCTCCTTAGGATTTCTAAACTCATTCATTCACTCAAAAATATTTACTAACTGCCTCCTATTTGCAAGGCACTCTTTGGGGTATTTGTGCACAGAAATGCCAAGATGTGTAAGGCCTCACCTGAAAGAGATGACAGTCTAGTGGTGTCCAACAGCGCCGCTCAGAAGTTTGGCCAGATTCAACTCTTCATGTACTCTTACCTAATCAAATTCTTTAAGCTAAACCATTTTCTTCTGGCACACACAATATTAACTACATCACCTGTAGAAGGATAATATTGTCATTTTGTTTCAAATGAGACTAGGCTCTAAAAGTGAAAGCATGCATATTAAAAAGCAGTACCCTAAACAGTAAGTATATGTAAGCCAACATTTGCGAACAAAACAAAGTCACAAATAGATTCTAGAGAGCTTACAATTCTATCCATGAATGCATTAAATGCATTTTAATTGAGAATGTAAGATTTTTAAAACACAGTACTTTTGAAACACTGATTATAAAAAAATCTACAAAAGAGACTTTCTTGTAGAATTTCCAAAGGGTGAGATGGAAGTCTATGGAAAGCTAAATCTAACCTTCCTAGACAGAAAGTATCTAGACCAAAGCAAACTAAAACTAAATATGATAATAAAAAGGTTATTTATTTATTTTACTTATTTTGAAGGAGATTTTTACTGCATAGTTCAGGCTGATCTTGAATTCATGATTCTCCTGCCTCTATCTCTAGAGTGCCATAATTACCTAAAAAAACAGAAAGGATTTGATGAAATAAAAGCATAATTGAAAAATAATGGGAAAAAAGGAACTTGGCTTCTTAATTTTCTTACATTGGTGTGTATTTTTTTTAAAAGCTGTTTTTAGGGGCTAGTACTTTTGTGATTTTTAGCAAGATACCATGTAAGGACACAAATATGGCAAATTTCTTTGAAAAATATCTCCATGTTATCCCTTTTTAGTATAACAGTAAAGTTTGGCCTACACTAATTTTCTTTCACTCAAAATAACACCTTCACATTATGACATGTAAAATGACAATTACGTACATGTTTACCTCATTATTGATCTATTCTTTTGAATATTTAGGCAATAGTGTACAAATACTTTATCCTTTTATAAAATTTCTTCTCTACACTATGTTTTAAATTTGGCAGCTTTAATTTAGAATTTCTTCCCAAAGAGTCATTTACAGTTTCTTAGGGGGTGGAGGTTGGTAGGAATAGTCACCTAAATGGACAGTCTATAATTCTTTAGTAAGTTGGCACAAGTCACATTTTGTTCCCAAGGACGTTTTTTGGGCATTCTTGCAGTACACATACAAACACACACATAGAGAGAATGCACACACACACACACATACACACACACACACATATGTATATGTATTTGCCTTGTGGCCTTGTGGTTGTAATTGTCTACTATCTTTTGAAGTAACTGTGGTATTGTTTTACAATACTATTTTGTAAACAATGCAGAATATATTCTTACATTTGACTCAGCATAAAAAGATAAACTTTACTTAAAGCTAATTTTCCTACACTTAGCTGAGAAATATTAAAAAGGAATCTTTACTTAGCATTAACTTTTAAGAAGTTATAAACTAAATTTCAGAACATATCTTTTCTAGTACATTATTACTCAACAGAACAATTGTGAAACATTACAGTATTTCATTTGTATATTAATATAAACAATAAAATACTGTATGTTTTCCAAATCAACCTGCCACCAAACACAAACTCTAAAACATGTATTTTGTATAACTTCCACTTTTAATATACTAAAATATTCAGGAACTCTTAATTTCACATTCAATGAAAAATTTATTTTTAATAAAATTTTATTCAAAGCATTAGGAAAACCATATTCAAAACATAGAAATTGTCAGGCTGTAACAATGCTGCATAGATAGTGGTACACAAGTTCCCTGATGCTGTGACTTCTTCCTAAATGAAACCTCCATTTTCAAGTCAACAGCAGAAAATGGCAGAGGTATTCATTACCTCTTCTCTCTGGGGCTGGAAAAATGGTCTCAATGGTGAAAAGTCACATCACTTGAACAAAAATTAGATTAATCTCCCAATTTAATTGTATCTCCTCTTTCCAAGATGAAGATTTAGAATGTAAGGATTATTGGATGAGAAGTGAATTACCTCTTAAGAGATACCCTGATCAGTGCCTGCTTTACTCTGACAAGTACTGAATTAAGGTTTGAAAACTGCAGCCACATCATCATGCTAACCTGAAACTGCCAACATGAACCCATAATACAAGTGCACAAGAAAAATGATCTGTTTCTTAGCCTCTGACCTTCAGTAGGAAAAATGCTACAAATGGGGACTTAAAAAATAATTTTCATGGCACAGTATTAACTCCACAGAGACTAAATCTTTTCTCAATCCTTAGACTGAACTGGTCAATGAGAAACTGCTTAAATGTCTTTTCTGAGGGCTTTTAGAAAAGAAAGGCAATGTATTTGAAAGCATCTGCAGCTAGAAATACTCATTAAGAAAACGTTAAGTTACCCTGAGAAAGACTCTCAAAATTACCAGTTCTTTCAGAATCGCTCACAAATGCCAATGTATGAGGGAAAGATGGGTAGGCTACACCTGCGTATAGTTATCTACGTAACTACGTTTCCATCTCAAATGCACTTTGGGCTTTTCTGCTATACTGGTAACAGGTCACACCAAGACACTTGGATGTTTTGGGGTAAAGGAAACTTTGCTTTCATTGTAAGCCTCTTCCATCCCCAAGAGTTTATACTTCTGCAAATACTCTTGCAGTTGAACCTATCATTCACATAAAAGAATCTTCCATTAAGTAAATTGGTAGTTTTCTTAAAATAGTAAACAAATTTGTCTGGTCTACATTCTCTAAGGTCTGCCTAGAAAATCAGGCGTTAGTAAATCTTTATTGGCCATTGCAGAGCATAGACAATTGTTTTTTTTAACCAGAGACAAATGGAAACATTGCTGAAAGTATGCTGCTATTTTAACATCTCTTATAGATTCACAATCAGCATTTGTGACTCTCTCCACACTTTTAGTACAAAACCATGCTTATTCCCAATACCTTACGCATCCCATAATTACTTAAGAAAAGACAAAGCAAGGGCAGCTACAAAAGCAGCAAGATAGTTTCCACAAATAAAAATACAGCATACAAAAAAACAGCAAGTTAGTGATAAACGGGAACATGAACTTTCAATAACATCCCTTCCTGGTTGTCCAAATTATGATTTGACAAGTTTAAAGCCTTGTCCTGTGTCCAGCACAGTAGGAAGAAACCAACTCATTTTTAATCTCTTCAAGCACCGAAAACAAGTTTTGCAGATCCAAAAAAGGTTCAGACCACATAACCAGTTTGCCAAATGCACTAGTGGGTATGTAACACGAGGAAAGTGTAACATCCAGTGCTTGGCCACATCACTTCCTGTTGGCAAGTGTAGAGTGTAGTCACTCCACCGTTTTGACACGCCATACACGGCTTTCACCGTGCGTCCCTTTTCGGTCCAGCAGATGCTGTGACTGGAGTTGCAGTTGTACTCTACCCAGTCTCTTGTGAAGTCACCCAGCTGAGGTGGGTCAGCTTCCTCAATATCTACTGTCTTTGCCAGCTCTGCTCCCTGAACTGCAATATACTGGTCATTAATCTTTCTCACTTCCTTCACCCAAGGGGTTGAATTCTCACTGTCTAATACGATAATAAGCCGGGAACAGAAGGAACCATTCTTTTCTCTCCACCATTCTAAAAGCGTATCAAGGCGTAGTATGTCTCCA
Source organism: Nannospalax galili (assembly GCF_000622305.1). Lineage (NCBI taxonomy): Eukaryota > Metazoa > Chordata > Mammalia > Rodentia > Spalacidae > Nannospalax > Nannospalax galili. The sequence goes on from NW_008356318.1 coordinate 2,221,181, forward strand.
CCTGTGGACAAGAAAAAATTCAATACAGTGATAATTTCCAAAGTCTCTCATTCAAATATGCAAACAACAACAAAGAGAAGACGGTGAAGGATACATTCAGAGTGTCTTTTCAAAAGGTATTTTTAAAACCAGACTTTCAGTTTTACGTTAAAAAAAATCACCCATATATAAGTTATATTAAATATGCTATAACAATGAAGAAAATTTACATACATACATACATATATGTGTGTGTGTGTGTGTGTGTGTGTATGTATGTATGTGTGTGACTCTTGTTTTACAACAGGGTTATGCCCAGACAAAGTCATTTTAAGTTGAAAATATTGTAAGCTGAAAATGTATTTAATATACCTCACCTACCAAATATCATAGCCCACCAACCCAATACAGTACACAGTAAACTTGCACACTAGCTGTCTACCTTTCTGGTTCTGGCTGGCTGGGATCTGCAGCCAGCTGACACTGCCCAGCATCCCAAGACTATTTCACTGGGCATTACTAACTTACTTGACTGCATCTAACTTCTGCACCACTGTAAAGCTGAAAAATCATTAAGTTTAACTGATGTAAGTTAGAGACAGTCTGCAAAAAAATTTAGTAAAAGAAAATTTAAATCACACACACACACAAAAGCAAGTGTTCTACTATTCTATACAGGGTAGCAACTGAGAGTTTGTTGGTCAAATACAACCTGGAGTTCATGATCTGAGAGCAAAGAGCTCATGTACATTTTCACATAGCCGGAAAAAAAAAATTGTGAAACATTAAAATTTTAAATTCAAATTTCATAATTTTTTTCCACAAGTAATGCTTTATTAGAACAAAACCAAACTTTTCCCGCTGTGTACTGTCTCCGGCTGCTTTCATAGATGGTTACAATGTAACAAGGGTCCTACAGCTCAAAATGTAAAAGGTTCAAAATACCTAACCCTATACAGAAATATTTTGCTACATGAATGAGAGGGGAAAAAAAATGCTTCCGAGGGGACTACTAAAGGAAAACAAAAACACAACCTCCTTTCCCACACCCCCAGAATATCTACAACATTCTTCCTGTATTTATATTTAGATCAGTACTATACCTGAAAACCCTCAAAGGATTGGAGGAAAAAAAAATAGAAAGGTCTAAAGCAAACATATTTCTAACCTAGAAAGCTGTCTTAGAACTGATAATGCTAATATCTGGCTCACTGTGGACTTTTTTGGCATTGATTTTTAAGAATACAGAATTAAGATAGTATTTGTTTTTATGACTAAGGTTTTTTTCTCATTTAGAGAAGACTTGATTAGTTTCTATGATTTCATCTATACATATACATCTACACATAAAAACCTTATATATGCCTAGTGTGGTGGCGCATGTCTTTAATCCCAGCACTGGAGAGATCAAGGCCAGCCTGGTCTACATAGTGAGTTTTAGGCCAGCTGGGGCTACAGGGAGACCCTATCTCAAAAAACACCAAAAACAAACAAACAAACAAACAAACAAACCAAAATACCTTACATATTCAATACAAGCCATTACTCTCATACAAGCAAGAAAAAAAAAAAGCAACCCCAAGTATAACAATTCTAAACTATTATGATTGTTAATTTCTATACAATGTCAACTCAACATAGTAAGCTGGCCCTATACAGAAATAGTCTGTTAAGTCCTGTTGTGCATCACTGAAAAAAAAAAATCAACATTTTTTTTCTGACAGAGCCAGCAGTGCCATTTTTAATCATTGTATTTTTGTGATTTCAGAAATATTATTACTATCTTTATACATCCTTTGATTTTAATAATTTCACCTACAGTAATGTCAATTTTATGAAGAAAAATTTGTTTTATGAAAAATTTGTTCTAATTATATTTAACTTAACAGTATAGTTTGTTAATGTGGAGAGTTCATGTATTGCATATACAAATATAATAAAACCTTATTTACTCTTATTTTCATAATAAGGAATTATAACTTAAATATGGATTAAATGGAAGCTAATCTTCACATTACTTCCTTTAGCAGAAAAATTTGTAGTATAGAGATGTTTGAAAAAAATTTTTTTAATATTATTTTAAATTTTTTTAGAAGAAGCATATCATTACAGGTTTAACATGCCCAATAACAGTTTCCAGAGCAAAGACACAGCTCCTTCAAAAGTGGCTATAAAATGTCTAGGTTCACTGTTGAATCAATACAGTTATACAATATTGAACTCAGTATAAGCATTCTAAGACATAAAATTGAATGAGTTTTTAAGCCTCAAAAAAGATCTTCATTTCATTCTGAAATATACTGTTTCTTACAGAAAGACTCATTGTTTTTGCTATTAACAGTGAGATATTGGCACATGCGTCTCTAATCTGTATGTATCTAATTATTACTAGTCATAATCATTGGCACTCAGATCCTTGGCGCCTGTGTACATCAAGGAAGCTTTGTCAAACAGTCACCCACTTACTTACACTGCTGTTAAGTAAAGACTAGTTGCTATCCTATGACCTAGTAGAACCCTTATTGAGTTATGAGTTAGTTGGAGACTATTAAATTTTTTAACCTTTATTTTAGAATCTGTAAGTAGGTCTATTGATTAATACTATATTGCAATTCACATAAAATAAAATTTTTAAGTCTTGAGTACTCTGTTGAGAACTCTGTTAGTAATGTGGCTTCAGAAGTGAGGCTGTCTCACATTATTTATATGCAGTTAATTTATCAGCACTTGTATGAGAAGTTCAAAAAATGTAGAGCGTGTTTTAAGCTGGACACCCACACACACTGTTTGAAGCACTATTTCAATACATGGTCTTCATGTACTCCAGAAGAGGTCCCTCCAGAAGAGGTCAACTTTCCATGATTTCTAGATCTATTAAATTTCTCTAGACAGAGGATGGCATAGACTATAAGCTGTGACACAAATTCCACCTCCACAGCGCATCACTGCTGAGCCCTACTATGTCACTATTCTCCAGCACATTTTACTCCTCTTCTCCTTCCACATCAACAGAGACTTACAGCAGCAATACCGCCTTTTAAATGATTTCTCTTCCTTATTTAGTTTAGCTCTGCTTTCTTATAGGTTCAGAGATATACTTGGCTTTTGGCCCAGATGTAGAGTATTTAACATTCATCTTTGATAACAGTCATCTGATGCATTTCAAATAACTGAGACCACTTTTAAAGGCTCTGTTTATCTGTGATAAACTGCTTTGTAAAGCATCTACATTTTTTATTTCTTCCTGTCTCTCTTATAATTGTCACAACTGCTTTTTACCCTAAAGCAAAGAGGAAAAAATATCAGGTTAAATATGAAAACTTGCTAAATGTAAGAAGACTACATGACCTAAGAATCAGTGTGTGTTAAGGCAGGGGAAAAAAGGAAACTGAGATTTTCTTTCCCAAAGTAACATTTAATTCTGGACTTAATATTAATTTGTTAATCCAAGTAAAATCCAGTCCTGATGGCTCATATTTCCCAAATGCTAGAAAGATAATTATTAATGAATCACTGGAGCTTAAACTTCATCACTTGATATGGGGAAGAAATTTGAACATTTTCCCTAGAGCAGGTTTGTTCAACTCAATTTCAAGGCAGAATCTGTGTTGGAGGGCTTATGGAGGTAGGCCTGGGAACACTGATTGGGAAGAGTACTTGCAGCCCTGGCTCAACCTGAGCTGATGCAGGTGCCTCAGCCAGCATGGCAATAGGTATCACTGAATTACAGGATAAGGGAGGGCAGTGTCAAGATACGCTTTGTCCATTGGAATTTTCTTTTCTACTTTTTGAAGTAAACTCCCTAACAGTTATACAACCACAAATCTTGTTAACTAACAGAGGAATTCCATAATGGCCAATGTATTGGTAGTATATTTCAAAAACTATAAAAATACTATTCTAGAATGTCATAGCTAGATATTTATCAAAATTATAACTCTATTTTAAAATTAAATCTTGAAGTTACATCTCTTCTGTCTTGCTTTCATAGTACTAAAAGATGCTATGCATCTTACTGGTAGAGAAAGGTAATCATCAACCTTACCCAGCTGTGAACCCTGCAAGCTACAATAACACCTGGCTGAGCAAAACATACCCAATGGGACACTAGTATGACTACTATGGGAGTAACCAATCATCTTCTAATTGAATTGTAAGGCCCACTTCACAAGATAAGAGTTCATACATGACACTATATCTAGGCCAACAACCTATGGCTAGACAGGTTACAGACGACAGAGGAGAACTTACTACTATCATTCTGATAAACAGACATAGTATGAAGCTGACTCCTAATGACTTCTCTTTATACTCATAGATTAGTGCATGTCTAAACTCTCAACAGAAAAGCTTCTTCTTGCAGCATATTAGCACAGATTCAAAGGTGATCAACATGTAGAGAATAAAAGACTGTAGAGTGTACAGCCCTAAGTGAGACCACTATATCTCAACCTATCCTCCCAAGGCTCAGGGATCACTGCAGAAGAGGAGGCAGGAAAATTTTAAGAGCCAGAGGTGGCAGAGGAATACTAGGGAACCATATTTTATGAATACCATGGGATAGTTAGGCATATATATGAACCCACAATGCTTTTGACAGCATACATAAGAGTTGTGTAAACTCAAGCCAGACTAAAACCCAGCAGGGATGAGGGAGGTAGGAGGCTGCAGCCCTAGCTGAGGATTTATTGGCAATTGATAGCTGCTGGGAGAGGGCGAGTCAGTTTTCCTTACTGACGTGATGCCTGGTAGGCTGACCAGACTCCAAGGGATAGACCCACGCCCAAGGGCACTTGAGAAACACAAATTAGACACGATAGGTCTTTAAACATAAAAGAGAAATGATAAGAGGACACGAAGTGGGGGGCGGGGAGTAAAGAAAGGAGAGGGGAGAGGGGGTCTGAATATGATTAAAATACATTGTATGATTCTCAAATCAATAAAAATATTTTAAAATAAATTTTCATAAATTATTCCTAACTCTTCATAAAACATGAACATCACATTTATGTATTATCTATTATGATGGCTTTTATTTTTCCCAGAAATACTAATAAATTGAATGTTTAAAAATCTATTTTTTAAAGTGCTTGAAATAAATTTTAAAATACTGAAGAAAACGAAAGTTTTCTGAAAGACATTTATATTTGGTATAAATCCTTCATGTAAATACAAACAAAAAGAGTTTATAAACCATGTTCAAGGAGTTTGTGTTGAATTCCTTCTTGTGCATCTTACTGTTTTGAAAGTGGATAATCCATGATAACAAACTCTTTTACAGAGCATGACACTTTATCATCATGGTGCCTGCTGTTGGTGGCAACGTGGAACACTGTGGGAAAGATAGATGTCAGGAGCCAGCAGACCTGGGCTTGACCACAGCCAGGTAAGTAATGCAACTGCCCTCGGCAGCCATTTAATCCTTTGGAACATGAGCTATAACAGTGGTATCTCGAGGATTTCATATGAAGATGAAATCTAATCTTATTCGCCAAATATAATAGCTAATTCTTTGTATGTGTCTGTTTGCCTTTACTCCTTCTAGACAACATTACAAGTTTTAATATTTATTTCCAAAAGGTAATTTTTCAAAACCCTTTTTATTTATTATAAAACCTCAGTCACATGTCTGGCACAAAATTAGTGAGATCACACTGGCTTAAAACCATCTGTCCTTCAACTTTGAGACTGCTGCTTCCAGAGTTCTCCTATTGGCAGCTCTGTCTCTGTCCTTCATAGTTTCTTTGACCTCAATATGTTATAACAGACTTCTCATCATGTAAAAAATTCCTGACGGAAACAATGTACTGAAGAAAAGATGTATTTGGCTCATGATTTCAGAGGTTGCAGTGGATCACAGAGGGAGGGGAAGGCACAGCAGGGCAGATCAGCTCACATCTGAAGCCTGGAAGCAAAGAAGGAATACCTGGGCTAGGTGGCTTTCTCCTTTTTTCCCTTTTTAATTTCACTCAGCCCTCCAGCCTATCAGATTGCAGCACCCACATTCTGGGAGGCTCACCCTTTCAGAGATAATCTACTCTAGAAATGCCATCAGACATACCCAGAGGCATGCTTTAGTAATCTCTTAGGTATTTCCAAATCTAAACAACTGACAATGAAACTAAATATCACAATGCTTCCACTTATATTTTATGACTATTATTTTTAATTTAAAACTAAACAGGATATAATTAAACACAAATGAATTATTTCCACTCTAAAATAAGAAAATTATCTTTTTTTCACAATGTATTCAATGACTTCACTTATCTATGCATCACTAAGAATCCCACTACTATGTTCCAGGCTATATCCTAGGTTCTAAGCATATAGTAATCTACAAAACAAAACCCATTACTAATGACGTCTTAATGTAGTTAGGAAGACAGACAAATTTATGTTATATAGAGAGATCTCACTTCTCACTTGGCAGTGACTTCTAACAAAAAGTGTTTTCTTTTTCCCATATGTAAGTAAACCAAAGTTATTTTATGTTATTTCCAACAGTCTTAAAAAAATACATAAAAAAATCCAAAACAACCCTACAGAATATTATGGCTTACAAGGAAACAATGATCACTCCCTACCATCCCTCATTTTACAGATGAAGCCAATAGGAACACTTGACCTAAAGGAACACTGTTGTGACAAATAGGACAGAGCAAGAACTTCTGATCACACACTGCTCCCACTACATCACAATGCCTGATGTTCAAAACTGTGTGAGCTTTCTAACACTGCACATGTGAAGACGCACAAATGAATTCTGTATTCCCTGCATTTAAAGTCCAAGAAGCAACTGGTCAAAGCAGTTTATCAGCTTCTAAATAATATTACTATCTGCAATAATTTAAAAATATTTTAAAAGGAGACTGACTGTAAGTCTCAAATCAAACAAACTTTTCCTCGCAAATACTTAAGAAATAGTTCTCAAAACCTTGCTATCACTTACTAAAATTAAATAGGTATGCTGGAGGTTACATAATCAAGTAACCTTGGTAAACTGTGAAGTAGGAAATTGAGAACTTCAATGTCTCAGTATGAAGACTCCATGAACACATGCAGTTCACAACAGTGACACTGACAAAGGTGAGTTACCTGCTAGCGCCCACTCTCCCGAGCCATGAGTGTGTCCACTGTAATACAAAACATATGTATCATGTCTTGGTCCATCGACAGTCCGAAGTTCTAGGAAAGTTTTCAGTTTGGAATGTAGAGCATCAAAAGATAGTCCACTTGTGGAATAGTCACATCCATAGGTCTCAATCATATGATATGCAAAAAATCTTTGGATAGCATTGAGCATGCCTGTAGACCTCAAATTTAACTCCTGTACATGTTCTGGTGGAAGCAGTGTTGGTTGACCATCAGGACTGCAAAGGGGGAAAAATTATTTTGGTTTTGAGGAAGCATTATTCTAGGTTACATTCTCATCTATACTTGATTATCTAAGAATCACAATAGTTTTCATGCTAACTAAAGGTCAAGATTTTAAAGTCATCACTTGTACAACTCTAGCATGTTAACAGTTATTCTTGGAAAAATCAAAAGCTGGTTTCTAAAACTCATATTTCTTATCAATGAAACAACAGACTAAAAGCTGGGACAGTATCTCACAAGCTGGACTGTACTATTCTTTCTTCCTTATACTTGTTTTCTTACCAAGTAACAGATACTGAATAAGAATTTTTTAAAAGCAAGATTGTACTAAATGTTTCAAGAACACCTGAGTAGGAACTAAAGGAAAGAACATTTTATTCTTGAGAAAAAAAGAATCGCACATAAAACATGGAAGTGATACTATCACTATATATTTAATTTCTATACTGAAAAATAGGATCATTGTAATGTTGTATTCAAAATTTTTAGATTTCTGGTTAAAATATTAGCCAAAAGGATATTATCACTCAGAATAAAGTTTTCTACATACAATGTTGAAATGCGAGCATACTATACCTTGAAAATGAAGTGGCAAAAAATAAGGTCATGTTTTATATTCATAATTATTAATGACTATAATGGAGACAATACCTGCAAAAGTTGGTGGGTATTACAATAGCATATCCGACAGAAGTGCCTCCTAAGCAGTTCCCCAGCTCACGGAAGAGCCCATGAGCCATGGACTCCAATGGCAAAATGATCAGAAACATGCTCAAGAAGATTCCGTTTGTTGGCTAAAAGAAATTCAAAACATTTATATAGCATGCAGGGATGCAGATATTTACATACAAGTATATTGATTCACAGTTTTCACCCCTACTTGCAAGATGGATGAAAAAACAATAAAGAATCTAAAAACAAGCGTAAGAAGCAGACGTGAGATATGGATGAACTGACCAGTCCAATGAACCTTAAATTTATACTGAAGTTTTTTAGACATTGTGGCAAAACATCATATCAACTCTTTGATATGAAAGAGTAAAAAAGCAAAAACCATTCTCCATGCTCAGTCAACATTTGCATCATTTTCCCAAATACATGTGTATTAATTATCAAGATTCTCTTTCCCCATCTCTGTTTAAAGTCCGGAAACCATGAGAATAAAACCTTAAGAGAATTCAAGACCTTAAGGCTATACAAATGAATTCCATTCTTATATAATAATTTATCTTTAAAAATCCACAAACTCAATTTGCCTAAATTACAGATTTCAACAACAATAAAATATAAAGGACATTTAAATATCTTAAAAGTATCAGGAAAATTGGGAGACAGAAAAACTTTAAAGAAGGCAAGACTAAATATTAACTGAAATTAAGAACAGAAAAAGTTAAAGGATCCATTTAAATGGAAAGAAAATGTAAAAATGAGTCATCCCTCCCCATATCTTTAGAGTACAGTACAGTTCTCGATTCTTTTCATATTGTTGCTAAGCAAATGATACGCCTATATTTGTGAACAAACTTTCAACACTAAGGAGTGGTTTATCTGATCAAAAGTACTGAATCTGCTGCTTCAATAAAAAGACAGATATACTGTATGATTTCAGTACATTGTATTTTATCAATTATATAATTATATTTGTTATATTAAGTTATACCTATTTAGCATAAAGTATTGATTTATAAATATTGGAAACTATGAAAAATGATATATGATTAAAATTGCTTTCAAGTACAGTCTTTTGTGAATTTTCCACCATTTATTATATATACACATATATAAACATAATCATAATATATCTACATCCATGTGTGTATATTTTTCATCAAAAATGGATAATATATTTCTGTGAGCTTTTAAATATAAGTCCACTAACATAATTATAAATCATCTGTAAAGACTGAATGGCATTCTCTATTATTCATCTTTGGATTGCTTGTATTTTGCCTTTTTATAAACAAACATGATACCAATTCTCCAATTGTTACTGAGGTTAAAAAGTTCTTATAGGGGCTGGAGAGATGGCTCAGTGGTTAAGAGCACTGGCTGCTCTTGCAGAGGACCCGGGTTCGATTCCCAGCACCCATATGGAGGCTACAAACCATCCTTAACTCCAGTTCCAGGGGAATCCGAAGCCCTCTTCTGACCTCCACGGCATTGCATGACACAGGTACACTCACATACATGCTCATACACATACACATGATAAAAAATGTTTTATCATATGGGCTTCATTAGCGAAGTGTTAAATATTTTACCAGCTCTTCTAGAGTTGTCCTTGCTTTCTTCTAAAACACACTTTAGATAAAAGTCTTTTGTTCATTTTATTAAAAATATTCACCTTTATGACTCGTTAATTATATTATTACTATATTATTATTATTGCTTAGCACAAGTTAATAGTGTTGCCCTTCTTGGTTTGCATCTTGTTCAAGAATCTTCCTTGAGCCTGAGAGATGGCTCAGTGGATAAAGACTCCTGCCACCAAGACTGATCATCAGAGTTCAGTCCCAGAGACACATATGGTGGAAGGAGAGAACCAAGTTTTGCAAGTTGTCCTCTGACCTTCACATGCTCTGTGGCCTGTGTGTGTACACACACACACACACACACACACACACACACACATACACACACAATAAATGTAATTAAAGAATTATTTTTTAAGCCTCCCTCTAGCAACATTAAAATATTTTACATTATCTTTGAAAGGCTTTGTTTTGTCCTCTACATTTTAGGTTTATAATACAAATGTCATTGATTTTTTGATAATGGTTCAAGTTCACTTTTTTCTGTATGAACATCTAATTATATAATCACCCATTACTGAAAATATAAAGATTCTACATCACTCCAAAAAGGCCGTCTTTGTTATAAATCAGTATCTATTGATGCTTTTAAACTCTACCTTTTTTCTATTCAATCTGGATCCTCTTGTCTATTCGTTTTTTAATTTTATGCATATGAGCGCCTGCAGATATCAGAAGAGGGCATTGGCTCCCTTGGGGTGAGAGATGGTTGTTAGGTGCTGGGACCAAAGCTAGGCCCTCTACAAGAGCAGCCAATGCTTTTAGCTGCTGAGCCATCTATCTCTCTGGCCCCTCTAGTCAGTGATTTTTTTTATTACTATTATTTAAAAAAATGGTATGTGTATAGGCATTTTGCCTGTATGTATCTAAATGCACCAATGCCGTGTAAGGCCCGTGGAGTTCAGAAAAAGGTGTCAAATTCCCTGGAACTGGAGTTACTGACTGTTGTTAACTACTATCTATGTGCTAGGAACCAAACCTGGGTAGTCTACATGAGCAGCCAGTGCTCTTAACCGCTGAGCCATTTCTCTAGCCCATCTATTCTTTTTCTATTTGTCTTTCCTTCAAATACTGCTTTTGCTGTCATTTCCTCTGCCCCACATCTTCTCTAATCAACCACAGATGAGCTCTCCTCCCTATATCTTCTTTGAATTCCACCCTTTTCTTCTATTCACTATTTCCTGTTTAATAATTACAATGTTTTAAGATATTTTGCTGTAGTTAGCTCTGCTGCATCTTGCTTTTCTGCTGTATCTTGCTGTTAGTGCATGTACATATCTGTGTGCAAATTCTTGTTCTTATGAGTTATGAGCTGTGTATGCACAAAACCAAAATCAATGGATATTCATTTCAGGCTTGGAATGGTACCTTCTACAGAGGATTTGCTGTTGCTGTTGTTGTTTCTTCCAGAGATCTTGGGCATTACTAGTCTATATATCTTAATGACCACTTAATCCAGGGTGGAGACTATTAACAGGACATAGGCTGGGATGCAAATTCTCAAGACTGTAATATATAATGGCTTTACATTTTATTTCAATGTCTCATTTAAAACTGCACGCAATTTGCCTAAAATCTGCTCTGGGATCCTGGGCTTCCATTTTTGCCTTTTGAAGGGATGAGAAGTGTGCCTCAGTTTTGGAAAATGTTTCTTCTATACTAACAAATGTGTATAGGGCACAGCATTGATCTCCTGGTTCCAGAATACATGGCATACTTTCCTATTTATTATAATATTCTTTTATAACCTTCAATGGAGTTGTACAGCATTTCTTCACAAACATTTTTAAATGCATTTTTGTTATTCTTATGAATAGAATTATTTCCTAGCCTATTAGTGAGTTGGAGGCTATTAATTCATATACACTTACTTTCATTTGCCAGCTTAATGGTGTCCAAAATATTTTCAGCATAAA
>NW_008356318.1:2233761-2233912 GCF_000622305.1 Nannospalax galili
GCTGGAGTTATATGAGTTTGTGGACACCCTACTTGTTATGTGGGTGCTGTGGTCCAAACTCTGGTTCTCATTATACAGCAAGCATTCTTAACAGCTGAGTCATCTCTGTAGCCCTCACCATATTAATTTTTTTAAAGATATAGTTTACAAC
>NW_008356318.1:2234340-2250915 GCF_000622305.1 Nannospalax galili
TTTAAAAAAAAATCCTGTATATTATCTCTAAAATCAGGACAGTTTCTAAGAAGAGAAGGTCAGGTAAGAATAACTTTTCTGTGGTAAGAGTTACGAGGGATTGCGTGCATGCTGGCTGACCTGTGGTGAGTAGCCTCTACCACACACTCCCATAGCCATGTTGCTCTGCCTCATCACAGCTCAGAATCAGAGGAACCAAGGACTATGGACTGAAACTCCTTAAGCTGTCAGCTAAAATAACTCTTTCCCCAACTAAGCCAAGTCAGGTATTTTGCCACAGTCAAACAAAGCTTAACTAACATTCAATATCAAAATTTAAGATGTGATTCAAACTGCAGAGCCCATACAAACTGGACATGATAATGTCCTTTGAATACAACTAATCACTAGCTGTCAGTACTCTCTTCAGCTGTGCCTTCAAGTCATGGCCATAAAAACATCTCATAACAATGGATATCAAAAAATACATGTAGCATATCTATGCAAAATTGTATGTATCAGAAACATGTAATTCTTGTTTGTTTGTGTGGAAGTAATTTTATATAAGTCACCTGAAGTAAGCTAGAATTTTAAAATATACATAGAAAAGCCAGGGACATGGTTCAGTGATAGAACATTAGGCCTGATGTGTGCACTCACATGCAACACACATACACACGAGAGAGAGAGAGAGAGAGAGAGAGAGAGAGAGAGATCGATCTAAGGAACATGAAAGTGAAGTCCAATTAGGAAACATATAAATATTCTTTATAAAAATAAGATAGAGCAATATGTGAATAGAGATACAATGTTTTTCAATGTGGGAAATCCTGGATTTAAAAACCAAAGGCAACTTTCAAGTACTTTATTAGTTTAGGAATTCCAACAGCATTATGAAAGTCATCTTATAGGAATTTGTTCTTTTTGTTTTGTGGTGCTAGGGACTGAACCCAGGGCAAGCATTTTACCATGAACTGCACCCTAACCCTGTAGTTTTAAGTTGTTACTTTTTTATGTTGAAGCATTAGGGTGTAGTGGAAAGGAAATACTTTGGAGTTATAATTTGATTAAATTTTACCTCAGTCACCTTGTGTACATGAACAAATTAATCTTTGAGTCTTGATTTCTTGTTATAACAAGAAAAATTTTTATTTTTTTACATTCTAAAATTTTAATTTTTAAAATAAATTTTTAATTGACTATTTGTGTATTTCATACAGAAAATCATCTTTATAGCCACTTCCCCTTTGACACCCTCCCACAGTCCCCCCACTGGAGTTCACACATTCTGCCATTTGTCTTATGGCCTATCATGTAAAGTTAGTGTCCCCAGATGTCCCTCAGTGCAAGTTCATCCACTGGGATCTAGTCAGCCTATCTAGAGTCCCTCTCTTTAAGAAGATCAGCTCTTTCTCACCCAACAGTAATCAGTTGTCAATAATTCTTCGACTAAGATTGGGGCCTGCTGCTCATTTCCACAGTTCTGTCCTGCTTTAGTTTGCATGGGTCTTGTGCAGGCTGACACCATTGCTGTAAGTTCCTATGGGAAGAGTCCCAGAAGCCTGAAGGACTATTTCTGTCTGGTCATGCACAACCTCCCTGGCTCTTACAATTTTTCCAGTGCTATGCTCCGTGAGCCTCAGGTGTAGAATTTGCATCTTAGATGTACCACTTAGGCTTGGGCAATTCACAGTCTCTGTGTGTGACCAGTTGTGGAACTCTGTAATTATCTTTGTCTCTAGAAAAAGAAGTTTCTTTGATGGGTGGTGACTGGGATACCTGTCTATAAATTTAAGGATACATATTTTGCACATAGTAAGAAATTGCATTTGTCTAGGGATGTGACAGCCTTGGAGTTTTCTCTAAGATCTATGACTTCTCCAGTCTTGTGTATTTGGCTAGATTCACATTATCACACACGAGTTTCCTCCCACTAAGTGGGCTGTAATTCCAACTCGGTAGCTGTTGATTACCTCCAAATACTGCACCAATGTTGTTTGCTGTGCTGGTCATTGATCTGGTTTTTAGGCCTTGAAGCTGGGGTTGGACCTTATCAGCTTGCATAGTGCTCTCCAAAGATATGAGAGCTAGCCCTCAGGGGAGGTGGCTTCCAGTTCAGTTCCAGCTCCATTGCTCCAAATCCTGTGTCCAAAGTAAGTTCAGTCTTCAGCAGTAGGGTCTTACCATCAACTTCTGGGAGGCAATCAAGGACTATGGCAACAGCCTATATAATTTGGGGAATCTCTTGGGCTACCCTGGCCAACCACTCAAAGGAAGGTTTCTCCTGTCTGGCACTGTTTCTTGTTATATAGTCCTCACCTATACTCACAGACTCATGTAGGGATATTGTATGTGTAATTTTTCAGTAGGTTTTTGGATTAATACAATTCCCTCAGGCTTTTTATACTAGCTAGGCTAGTATTTAAATTCTCTCTCCTCTTTCTCTCAACAAGGGATATATTAAAAAATTATTCAGGAAAATCTGGGTCTAGTTGTGCCTATCTATAACCCTAGCACTCAGAGTTGGAAAGAGATCAAAGGCTGGTAGGATGGCTCAATGGGTAAAGGTGCTTACCACCAATCCCGATGACCTGAGTTAATTTCCTGGACCCACACAGAGGAAGAGAACTGATTCTCTCAAGTTATCCTCTGATATCCACACATGTGCCATGGTATGTACATGTGCATGCACACATGCACATGTACACAATATATCAATAAATGAGTAAATGTTAAAAAAAGTTTAAGTTTAATATCAACTTGGGCTACATGACAAAAAGATGGGTTAAGTAAGAGGTTGTTTGGTAAGCACATTTTACAGATTAGAAATACATAAAAATATATCTAGCACAAAATACTCCATAATGTTCCCAATGCATTTCTCAGAACTTATCTCTGTCAAGAATTCTATCACATTTTTTTCTCCATGAAGAAAACAATACTCAGACTGTTGTCCTTGGTGTTCTTGGAGGGGCATTTACTCTTGTGCAGTGGTTTTAATATGTGGCCCCCAAAAGCATGACTAGAAACTCAAATCTAATGAGAGGTATATGGGGCACAAGAGCACAGAACTTATAAATGGATTTCAAAAATGCATTAATGATGATTGTTAAAGTGTCTGAAGCCATGAAAAGAACTTCTTAACCCTTCATCTCTTTTCTCTCTGTGTTTCCCTCTCTTTCCTTCCTTCCACTACAGAGTAACATAGTAAGAGCCTTACCAACTGCCAGCACCTTGAAATCGGGCTCCCCCAGTCTTCAAATTGCGAAAAATAAATTTCGTTTCTTTATAAATTACTCTGTCACTGTCAGAGTAACATAAAATGTATTAGGACATCCCAGTTCATAATTGTCTGGAAACATTTTAGCTTCAAGCTAAAATAATGTCCCAGAGACCAAAATGGCTCTAAATTGGAAGAAAACAAATGAAGTAAAAGAAAAACTATGACTAATGAGCACTCTGAATTCAGTAGCATATTTGAAGGATCCCCATGCCACATGAAGGAATAAGGCTGATACTTCCATCTTGCTAGAAAGTAAGATGGAAGTATCAGCTGTGCTACATCTAGAGTTCATCTCTTCCTTGGCTGGGAGGCTGATATTAAGATGTCTGTCATAACCAGGAACTGCCACTCCACCTACAGTCAAATCAACTGTGATTATGGCTTTTTGAGTTTGGGTCAAAAAGGTTTATACAAAAAACTGTACCGAGCATCATCATCAAACCCATGTGGAAACTGCAAATGACAATGGTTAGCAAGGAAAGGCATATAAAAGCTCAATGAAAGATTTCAGAGAGAATGTCTGAATGTAAGAATACACCATGTGGCATGTTTCTAGGTATTTGGATCCCGTGTCCCTTTTATCCTTCTGTGATTTATCAATTATCATAAAAGCCTATACCTAAGCAGTGAAACTAGCTATACTATGATACTGTGTCTTTATAATTGACTTATTTAAGAAAAAAAAGTTTAAAAGATGGAAGCACATAGTACATTCAATGAACATAATACAAATTGTAGGAAACAACAGCTGCAATGATGCACTTTAAAGTCAGAATGAGATTATAAACAAAACACAACAGAAGTTAATGGCGAAATTCCATCTCTTTAATGTAAATGACTTGGAATGAAGCTACTGAGTCATCCTGGCAATATTAAACTGGTAGAACTAACAAAAAGCAAAGCTATTTAGATGGTGTTATGCAAAGATTTCTTATCTATGACATGAAAATTTCATAAAATAAAAATAACTGATGATCTGGCTATATACCATCTCTATATTCATCAATCCTGACCCAGGCTGACAAGCTGATCTACTACTTAAGGGCTTCTTGAATTTCTCATTTTGCTTGCCATACTAGGTCTATCCCCACCGAATCAGTACAAAAGTTTCCCAGTAGAAATCCACTGATGGAAAAGCTAATGAGACAGGAAGAAATACAGTTGAATACATCAGTATTATTCTTGCAGAAATGTGATGATATGATATAAAAGTTAATTAGGAACAATATTTAGAAACGCTAAGTAGAAATAGTTCAATTTAAAAATCTGTTAAAATCCAGTTTAAGGAATTTGAGATAGCTCTAAGAATTTACCTGCATTGGCAATAATGTTATTATCTCCAAAATATTCTTCTTCTAACATAGAACTTAATGATTTGCCTTTCATGATACAATTCTCTGATTCTTATATCATTTGAAATGACTCGAACTTATGGAAACCCAGTGGATGCTTCCCAAATTATTTCATATGGAGGTTATGTGTGATCCTAGGCAAAAGTCTAAAGACAGATCACACACAGAGATTAAAAGGTGTGTAGGATGGGCAGGTGGGTAATGGGATTAATAAGAGTTATAGGTAAGGATTTCACGGACAGATTAAATGTAGAAATATTTCTATTTCTGTATTTTTTAAGCATTTTTTTCCTCTGAGTATACTAATTTCACAGAACACATACTAATGTTCAGAGAACATTGGGCAGAAGTCTTTCTATAATATATTAAATTAAAATTAAACTAAAAAAAATCTAATCGCCTGCAAGGCACAGTTCCATCAGAGACAGCAGTTATCAAGTAGTAAGTAATTGGGGCATACAGACATACTCAGGTGATTTACTTTAGTCCTGAACAGGTAAATTAATAAACCACTTAAGTGTGCTGCTCACCAATGGGTTTGGCATCATCGCTCAAGATTTCTAGCAAAGATTTCTAGCAAAGATTTCTTAGGTATTCCCAAAATTACAAAGGTCAATTCTTCAGAACATTAACAAGTTATCACATAATTCAAATATACATAAGAAACAACAGTCACGAACAAAAGCTGGCAATTTTTTTTTCTATAGTAAATACCCTAAGCTTTGCCAGCAGGTAATGGGGTCTCTAATGAAACTACTAAACTATGACATTTGCCATGAGAAAAGCTGTATCTGTTCCTATATATAGGCAAGGTATTGAAATAAAGGAGGTCAGGGGACTGAGGACCGGAAAGATGGCTCAGCAGTTAAGAACACTTTCTGCTCTTGCAGAGGTCCAGAGCTAGGTTCCCGACACCAACATTAGGAAGCTCACAACTGCCTTTAACTCCAGCTCCAGGGGATATGATACTCCTCTGGCCTCCAGGAGCACCCCCACATACATGCATGTATCTACACTCACACACATACACACACATTTTTGAAAATCCTTAAAAATTGTCTATTTAGACAATTAGTTATAATACATTTTAATATCTCAGTATTGATGGATCTAGAAAGAAAATCAGCAAGGATACTGATACAAAAGGACATTACTAACCAACTTGACTCAGCTGATATTTATTGTATATTCTGCCCAATAGCACAGATTTGACTCTTTTCAAGATTCTTTAAAGTGAAGAGGGACTAGAACATATGCCAGGTCATAAAAAAAAGTCATGCTTAAAAGACTAAAATCTTACAAATGTGTCCTCCACAGTTCAGATAAACCAGAAATCAACAACAAAAAAGAAAAACATTGGGAAATCCCCAAATATTAGTATATCATACAATGAAATTGTAAAAACAAAAAACCCATGGATCAAAGAATAAGTTTTAAGAGAAATCAGAAAATATTTTTAAAAATAGTACAAAACTGGCTGAAAGATAGACATACAGATCAATATAACAAAATAGCTCAAGGATGAACTCTCACATTTGATGCTGGACAAGTATACTAAGGCAATTCAGTGGGGGTAAAGGTTAATCTTTAGCCTTTTCAGGAAATGTTACTGAATTAGATACTTATATAAAAAATCATTACACCATAAACAAGAAATTAAAATAGATCATATACCTAAATGTAAAGGCTAAAATGATAAGGTTTCTGGAGGAAAACACAGGAGAAAATTTTGGATGACTTACAGTTCAGCAGATTTTTGGATAAAATACTAAAAGCACAGTCCATAAGTAAAGCAACTGATAAACTGTCTTTCATAAAGTTAAAAGTGGTTGTTTTTCAAAGGCATCAAGAAAATAAAAAGAAAAGCCATAGATTGAAAAAAAATTGTAAATCATTTATCTGATAAAAGGCTTATATCCACAATATACAAAGAACTCAAGACAAATAACCCAATTTTAAAATGAGCTAAAGATTCAAAAGATAATTCAGTAAGAAAGATAAATGGCTAATGTAGACATTAAGCGACCCTCACCATTTGCGATTAGAGACCTGCACATTAAAACTCAAATGGATACCACTCCAGGGCTAACTTGAGTGACAGTCTCAAGCAGATCAACTTTAGGAAAGAGTACAATGGAAGGTGAGAACATGGAAACTGATTCTCCTAAAATTATCTTTGCTGACATACTCCTTAGAAAGCTTTGGTATGCTTCCAGTGGTATACATACTTTTCTTGAAGACCCATGGTATATACAAAACAGAGAAATTCAGTTATAAGAAGGCATTTAGTTAACAGGGTTTCATGACCTGGAAAGGTGTCCTGCATGAATGAGGCTGACTTGGCAAAGAAAAGTAGTTAAGACTGGGAAAGTGGCCAACACTGAGAGGAAGAGGGAGGAAAATTCTTGCTACGTTTTCTGACATCATTATTATTTTGGGTGTCCCTAGCAACTGGCAAGTAGAATAGAATGAGAAAGTTACCCTCAGGTAACACCCAAGATGTTTCCCCCCTTTGCTGACTCCCACACAGGTTCCTTGCCCCAGTTCACACTGACTAGAAAGTACCATGCCCAGGCAAGTCTTCACATTTCCCTTTAACATTCACATCTAGAAATCTGCAGCAGCAACAAACCGGAGCAAAGAATTACAACAAGAAGAGTTGATCTTATATGCCCACAGCCCAACCAAGGTATAGTGCTTGTCACAACAGAATAAAAATTGTTTACATGCCAGTCTCTTCCTCCTGCTATTACAGAGACAGCCTTCTTTAACAACAGAATATTTTGAGATCTTCAGCATTCAGCATAGTTCCCAGAACTGTCAATAAATATTCAAAAGAAAAAGGACTGGGTTGGTTAATACTGTAGACGTGGCTGGGGAGGCAGCTTAGTTGGTAAAGTACTGGCATGCGAGAATGAGAATCCAAGTGAAAAGTCAGGCATGGTGGTACACACCTGTAATCCTAGTGCTGGGGAGAGGTTCCCTGGAGCTTGTAGGTTAACTAAGAATGAGAATCCAAGTGAAAAGTCAGGCACCTGTAATCCTAGTGCTGGGGAGAGGTTCCCTGGAGCTTGTAGGTTAACTAGTCTAGCCTAATCGGTAAGCTCCAGGTTTGGTGAGAAATCCTGTCTCAAAAAAGGTTAAAAATTAAAGTGAAAGCAGGGTGTGGTGGCGCATGCCTTTAATCCAAACACTTGGGAGGCAGAGGCAGGTGATCTCTGTGAGTTCAAGGCCAGCCTGGTCTACATATTGAATTCCAGGACAGCTGGGGCTACAATGAGACCCTGTCTCAAAAAGGCCAAAAATAAATGAATAAATAAATAAAGTGAAAAGTGATTGAGGAAGACAGGTACTTCACATAGACCTCTGGCCTCCATATAAGTGCGCGCACACACAGACACACACACTTATACATTCACATGGATGGATACATACACATGTATATACCACACACATAACTTTTTAAAAATATTGTAAATATAAACTCCAAAGCACAGTTTGAATGTCTTCAAGGATCTTTTTAAAAAAACATTTTGGGGAAGGAAGTATACTACAAAATCCATTTTTTTTCAAGATTTTTAAATTCATGTGTATGTGCTTGTATGAGTTTATATGCACCACATGCATAGGGATGCCCAAGGAGGCCACAAGAAGGCATCAGATCCCCTGTAACTAGAGTTACAAGAAGTTATGAGTTGCCAGATGAAGGTGCTGGGAAAGGAACTCTGGTCCTTTGTAGGAGCAATAAGTATTCTTAAGCACTGCACCATCTCTCCAACCCTGACTTTTCCTTTTTAAGAGATTTTCTAATCTACATCAGGCATGGTGGCATATGTCTTTAATCCCAGCACTCAGCTCTCAGGAAGCAGAGGCAGGTGGATCTCTGTGAGTTCAAGGCCAGCCTGGTCTACATAAGAGAGTTCCAGGCTAGATGGGGCTACAGAGAGACCCTGTCTCAAAAAAGTGCCCCCCCAAAGAGATTCTCTAATCTATAATTCAAAGCCTGATACAGTATTATACATAAAAAATTCCTTTTAACGTAAAATCTTTAGAAGAAAGGCTACATAAAAGAGTGAAACCACAGACGGTAGATAATGGGTAATGGTTTAGTATCAGCGACTCTTAAGTATGTCTCTTTGAAATATAACCTCCAGAAGTTCAAACTTCAACTCTTGAAGCAAGCATCTTATCACCTATCTTTGGTATAGACATAATAAACAAACAAACATAAGCTTACCTGCCAGGAAACTGCTCCCAAAATTGCTGTTGCAAGAAGACTAAAAAAAACTAACTGCTCTGAAATTAAGCAAAAATGACGCATCCCTTTGGATGCCATGATTCTATCAATACTATTGTTATCTGCCCTGTGGGTGAAATATACTTTATGGCAGTCATTTAATTTGGTATGGAATCCCCAAAGAGTTAAAAGAAAAATGATATGACAGATCATCCAAAAAATTCCAAAAATGGAAAAGCCTGGTATTACAAAATACCAGAGATGAGTGTCTCTAAGTTTAAATGCTGAAAGAATAAAAAACGTAAGCTCAATCATTCCAGTACAAACAACTGAAAGTCTTCTGCAAATTCTTCCACGGTACAAAAAAGGTTTCCACCTTTCTGTTACTGAAAGTCCACTAAAGTAAATGTCAAGGAAAGGATCAGTTATCAGGCAAATAAAAAAACATGCAAAAGCAATTGGATTTTGGGGCATTTCCAATGAAGAAAAAAACAACAATACTACAAAAATTATTAAGTTTGGAATAGCTAGGAAGGACTTCATTCTCAGGTCTATAATGAGCATGGCCAAGGCCACAACAAGTAAAATAACACTCAGAGACTTCTCCACCAACATAGTTGTGCTGGCTATGGCAAATCCAACAAGTTCCAGAAATTCTACCGTGGTTAGTAAAGTGGGTCGATGCCGGACATAACCAGAAATTCTCTCCACCAAAGCACACAATATCCTTAATACTATGGAAGTTAAAAGTAGATATTTGGTTGATTCTTCTTTTACATCATTTTTAAAGAATGAATTATCAAGAAAACATAGAAGGCCAAGCAAAAATCCAAACCAAAGATTGGAGAGACTTAAACTTGCTGCCTCCATTGAAAAATAATAGTAGAGTATGCTGGCAATCCCAAGAACAAAAAGACCAAGGATAAAAATTACCAAAATTAAGGAATTGGCTGTTTTTTCCCATCTTACATAAAGTCCTAAGCATATAGCCACCAGTAAGTTGATTCTGGCTAAATAGCCAAGATAGCGCACGGAGGAATGCATGTTCACTTCCCTATTCACTTCTTCCAGTCTGGTCATTGCTAGGTAGAGACAATGACTGAAGCAGTAGCGCAGTGATTTACACATGTAATCTGGCAATGTAGGCTTCTCCCCCACGGCACAAAAAGGAACTTCTTGTATTTCATTCAACAAATCCAATGTATAGGTAACCTCTACTCCAACATTTTCTCAGAAGTTTTCTTTATAGTGATCTAAAAAGAAGAACAAATATTTCAGTGCTAATTTTATAAAATTTTTGTGCCATTTCCTTCATACAAAATCGGAGAAAAATAAAGGTCCTTCTGAAATCCAGCTCAACATCTCATTTGCATATATCTTAATAGTAACTGTTTCTGGCTTACAAACTCTGCAATTTAAACAAAAGAAAATGGCTGTGCTTTCTATTCATCTTGCTAAAACTGCATGACTAAATCAGTATCAATGGAATCTTCCTGTCAGAGATGGTGCCGAACTTGCCTAATCTATTCTTGTCTGAATGTTCAAGTTGGGTTCAATTATAAGCACATGGTTTTGACGCAAGGAAAAGCTGCTCAACTACTAAATAGAATGAGGGACTTCATCATTACTTCTAATTTGAAAACACTAGCATGCAGAAATAGAAACCACTATTATTTTTCTAAAATCCCCTACATCTCTTTACAACACAGTTCTAAAATGCCATAAAAGTTCAGTCTTTACATTGTTTAGCTAATTGGGAGTAAAATTTAACTATATTAAAGTTACTCAGTCCCTAAATTTGATCCATAATTCTCCCTGCACTTTCACTCCCATTAAAATAAACTTAGGGGCTGGAGAGATGGCTCAGCAGTTAAGAGCACTGACTGCTCTTGCAGAGGACCAGGTTTGATTCCCAGCACCCACATGGTGGTTGCAAACGATCCTTAACTCCAGTTCCAGGGTCATTTACTTTTCAAATCTAAATGCTATCTATTCAGTAGGTCAATTGCTGAGCTTCTGAAATATTGGAATGCTCATCAAATCATGATAAAGTAAATGAAGAACATCTTCAATTCTACATTTTAAAAGTCACTACAACTATTTTCTAGAGGACCCAAATAATTATTTCAACCTTAAATGTACCCGTAAATTTTACCTACAATATGATAGTGGTAAAAAAAAATTATTGTGGGACCAGTTAAAAAGCTCAGTGGCAGGGGGAGGGGGGCTGGAGAGATGGCTCATCAGTTAAGAACACCGGCTGTTCTTGCAGAAGACTTGGGTTCAAATCCCAGCACCCACACGGCAGCTAACAACTGTCCATAACTCCAGTTCCAGGGGAATTCGAAGCCCTCTTCTGACCTCCTCAGGACTGCATGACACGTACATGCACTCACACACATTCAGGTGATACACTCATACACATAAAATAAAAATAATAAATAAAATATTAAAAAAAGAAAAGCTCAGTGGGTAAAAACACTTGCCACCAAGCCTGACAACCTGAGTTTTATCACCAAACAAGAGAACCAACTCCAGAACGTTGTCCTCTGATCTCCACAAGCTAAGAGTGTCCTGGCCCATACTCTCACGCACGCATGCACACGCGTACGTGCACACACATGCAGATAGTGATCAGTTTATTCATACTTTCTTAATAGAGGAACACTAAAAGATACACCCAACAGAAACATAAGATAACCCGGAATTAACTCCTAAGTAATCCATTTGGCTGGGGAAGATTATTTCTAGATCACTAGGATATTTCTACTTTTATATTTCCAAAGCCACATTTTTATTACTAAATCTATTTAATAAAGTATTCAAACAAATTTTGCTCAATTACATTTTCATGCAGTCACTTCTTAAAACATGAAAATGCCTTCCTTTGGTATATTTTGGCATCTTTTTACTTAAGTGTGAGAAACTGATGATAAAGTCTGGAACTCATTCAGGTTTCATAATATAAGATTCCTCTGTGCTATACAAACATTATACTAGTAGAATGATATGGGCTTAGAATAAGAATTAACAGAGTGAGAAAAAATTCACACTTTGCTGAAGAGTACTACTTCCTATTCAGGAGATGCCCCTTCTCTGTTTTCTGGTCAACACTCTTTCCCATTCTGTGACTATTCAATCTCCTCTTCCTCCTCTTCAAATCTCTGACACCCACTTCCCACTGCATTTTCACCACATGACTATACTTCCTACAGGGTCATCAGAAAGGAGCTTACCTGAGTTTCCAACAGCACAAGCCACCTCCATCTGCATGTAGGAATGCAAGTGAAGAAGTGAATCCTTTCCCTGTGCAGCCTAAATCTGCCCAAACTCTCACTTATCTCTTATCCATTAGTACTTAAAACACGTGTAGGTATGGTGTTTTTAAACACTTTAAAAAAGTAAAGGAACAAAAACAACAAAGCCAAAGCAATCTTTGTTCATCCCTGTCTCTTCCATGAAGCTCAATTTTCTTTCTTCTTGAGAGCTAATATTTAATTATTCCAGTTTTCATCCCCTCACCTCAGAACACTAAAGTTGATCCCTCTTATGTAGCCTGTCTGCTAAGTTCTCAAGTGATTGCAAATTCCTGAGCATAATGGATGCTATGCATTTAGTATCCTGGACATTCTTTAGAAAGCCTTCACACTGCTGAGTACTATCAACTTCTGAAACTTGCCCTTCCTTGGCTTCTAAAGACCAAGGCTCCAAACTTTCCTCCTAACTCAGTGGTTTCTCCTTGGTCTTCCTGAAAGCCCTTCATTGCCAACCCATCCCTGGGACACCCAATCTCAACTTCAGGGTTTTGTCACTACATCAATCTTTGGGTCATCTCATTCATTTCCATACTTTCAATTTATATAATTTAATAAATACAGTAATATATAATACAGTACATTCATATCGTGGAATACACACAGTCAACTTCCTATGGGCCTTAATTTTAAGACTAATGTACAAATCTTTTCCCACTTCTGAACTTTGAGAGAGAGAGAGCCAAAAATAAAAAGCATTATAATTCTTTTCATTTGGGGTGCCACAACTCATTCAAATGGAAAATTCCAGAGGCAATTAAAACACCACAGAATTGTCCATCAGCACTAGTCACTGTGAAGTCTATTTTCTAAAATCTTAGGCTGGGGATTTAACTTGGTGATAGAAGGCATACTTAGCATATGGGTTGAAACCCAGCAATGCCTCCCAACACTCAATCCTACAAACCAGTTTAACCTTCCTCAATTCTTCTCTGCCTACCATGTAGTCCTCACCAGTTCTTGACTATTCTTTCTTCTAACATCTCTTTCACATTTCTACTTCTCATTCCCAATTTGGGTCACCATCATCTTATGCCTGAATGTCTCTCTTTTATCCACTCTTGTCCTTCTATAGGAAGTGTGCTTAAGAGGAGTTTTACGAAGTTACTCTGTTATGCAAAACTCTCCAGTGGCTTTCCATCCCCCTTAGTATTAAAGTCTAAACTCTTTATGGTGCCTTATGAAGCACTCTACATTGGACAAGAATAATTTTCTTGCCCCATCTGTTTCCACTTTTCCTCTCATTTTGTATTCCAGACATACTGACTGACACTTCAGTCCTGTACTACATAAATACTATCCCCTGTCTGGGCATATTCCTTTTCCTCCTCCAGTTCTTTCCTATCTGTCTTCACACCTGCTTACTCAAACTCTTCAGGTCTGGGATTAAATCATATTCTTGGGAGGCTCGCCTCTCATTGTATGATCTTTGCATTTTCTCTGTAATAGGAAAAGAAAAATATTCTTCACCACTTGATTATTGTCTGCATTCTAGGTAACAAGGTCTCTGAGGTTTCTCTTCCACAATGCATGCTCAGTATCTAGCAGACTCTGTCATCAAATTGGTATTCAACTTGGAGGGGGTGGAATACAGAAATAACCACATTTAAAAATAATAGTAATAAGTGATTAAATACTTCACTAACGCAAAGAAAAATCAACAACTTGTCTAATACACCACAGCTAATAGATATAGCTGAGTTAAGGGGGAATTCCAGGAATTTTTTCTTTTAGCCTTACTCCAGCCATCACTTAATTCACTCCAACACAGAAAGCTGTGTGTCCTTCCTAAGGCAATGGACTTCAAGACACACTGTATCTATCACTTTCATTATCTTTCTATTTCTGTTCTCTCTGGGGGAAGTGTCAAGAGCTGAAACCAGCACAAAGGAGGCAGAGTTGGGGAACTGCGGTCTTTTCTTTCCTGAGTTTCCGCTAATCACTTTTTAGGCCCATCTCATGGAGAATGGCACCTCCAACACTAAACTCCTCTTTACTGAGCAGCAGCAATACAACTTATCTCCCGAATATTAGGCATCCCCTAAAATGGAGAGTGAGGCAGGACTGGGCTGCTCAGCACGCCTTGCTGGGAGAAGGGACCATCATGCAGGGCTTGGGGGGGAAGGGTGTCCTTGGCGGTCGCCAGTGCGGGACCTGAGGGGCGGGGCCTGGCCTGTCCCAGCCCGGAGAGGCGTCTGCGCCCTTCGCCGCCCGAGGCTCTCCCGCAGCCCCTACCTGGCTCGGCCGCCGCCGCCGCCGCCGCTCGCTACTGCGCTCGGAGGCCCGCGAAGCAAAAGGCCGAAGGGGCTTTCCGGGCTGAGTCTGCGACTTGGAACCGGGAAGTGCCAAGCCTGGGAGAACGAGAGCCTGAGACCGCACGCACTAGCACAGCCAGGCCTCGGCTGAAACTTTCTCTAGTACCGACACCGCCGCCATGTTTCCGCCGCTGACTCCAGGACGGTACGGATCGCCTTCGGAGTCAAACCGCGCCGTGCGCTTCCTTCCCAGGCCCAACGTCTGCGTTTCCCCGCCCAACCAGCTTAACTCCTGACCCTGAATCCGCAGGTGAGAACTGGGACCTGGAAGACCACTGAAGATCCGACCCATGAAGCATCCAGGTCACCGCCTTGAGGTGGACCGAAACTGGGACAGCCTCACCTGGATTGTAAATACTGTAGGAGGCGTTGCAGCTCTTTAATAAAGATGGCATAATATATGGCTTTGTGTGTGCTGACCAGCTGAATGAATCCCAAGCATTCAAAGATCTCTCCTTGCCTTGGCCTGCTTTCTAATTAAGTCTGTATATCCCGAGTATCTTTACTC
The DNA here is from genome assembly GCF_000622305.1 of Nannospalax galili. NCBI lineage: Eukaryota > Metazoa > Chordata > Mammalia > Rodentia > Spalacidae > Nannospalax > Nannospalax galili. Next base: position 2,249,329 of record NW_008356318.1, read on the forward strand.
CTTCACCCCTCTCTCTCCCTGGCTCTGAGCATCCTTCAACTCCAGGGCTAATTGTCATTTGTACTCTGAAGTCACTGAATCAACATGAAGCTACTATTTAGAAGCATCATTTCACTCACAGTGTTGAAGAATAGGATAGTCTTAGGTTGAACGTGGTTGCAAGTCTTGGTTTCTCTATAAAATGGTAACGAAACCTTCACAAGTGTGCCCCTCCAGCACAAAATCGGTATTAAAAATTTCTGAGTTCAAGGCCAGCCTGGTCTACATAGTGAGTTCCAGGCCAGCTGGGGCTACAGGGAGACCCTGTCTCAAAAAGACAAAAAAAAAAAAAGACCTATACCTGTTAAAACGCAATGTTGAGGAGGGCTTTATAATGCCATCTTGCAGTAGAGGAAAGAGACTGGTCTCCACCCAAAACAGAGCCAATACAAGTAGGAATTTAAAGTCAAGGAGCAGGGAATAGGGGACATCAGTGGATGGAGAACTACCGAGAGGTTAATGGAAACAATGACTAAAGAGACTTAACAGCATTCTTGTGAAAAGGTCAAGGGTGACTACCTGCCACCTGGGAAATGGGAAGAGCCTGATCAGATATGGAGGATGGAACATTCTAACTACACTACCTTCACAGTGTTCTTTTGTTAAAAACTAGATTTTACAAGGGTCTGCACACTTGGGCCTAGAAAATGGGTTTGTTCAAAAGCCCTAATAAAGTTGGATCAGGCAAAAAGCATGAGTACCCCTTCTGTTTCCCAAGACCTTCCTGCCTTCTTTTTCTACCAACATTTTCTATTGTGTATAGATCTCACAGAGGTCAAATAATCTCAAAGCCCTAGTTTCCTCATACATTAATGAATTCTGGTAACACCTATCATTCAAGGTTCCCCTATGGATTAGTGAGAATGTATGTTTTAAAAATATCTTACTAACTTTAGAAGGTTTATCCCTTAAGATAAAGCTCAAAATCCTTCAAAAGGGCATGTTGGTGTTAGAGTGCTTGCCCAGCATGCCGATGTTTAGAGCAAGCACTGCCATTAAATAAATAGAGACAAGTTGTGTTCTTTTCACCTTCAGCTTAAACTCTCACACACTCCCCAACTCTGCTCCTAACCTGCTTTTTATTTTCACAAATGTAAGGACATGTTCAGTTTTGCTCACTATTACATCAGTTTAGATCTGTGCCTGATATAGAGTTAGCACTTAAATATTTTTAAAACAAAATGATGGAATATTAAGGGCCCTTGCTAGTTCTCATTATTTATTTTACATTAATGTTATCTATGTATTCTTCCAAGTCCTGTAATGTTACAGTAGCCTTAGAGGCTATTAAAAATATCAGGGTTCCATTAGCCTGAAAACAGCTGGTTGGTTCCCAGTCTTTATTTTTCTTTTTTCTGTCAGACAATATGAAACACCCCTTAAGGCAACTCACAGAGATCCACCTGCCTCTGCCTCCCAAGTGCTGGGACTAAAGGCACGTACCGCCACACCCGGAATTTTTTTTTTTTTTTTTTTTTTAAACCCCTTTGTTTTGGTTTCTTGTGGGGCCGGGGAGATAAAAACCCCCCGGGCAAAGACCCACCTCGG